>NC_059273.1:16643089-16703089 GCF_017591435.1 Portunus trituberculatus
AGGCAGACGTGGGTATGGTGTGCGTTCATGTGTTGGTGCGTTGGTGAATTAGTGGTGGCGTCACAGCGGAGGGTTCGTGAATCAAGGAAAGTTGGAAGTGGACGCGTGTGGCGAGGAACGGGGTAGCGGCGGCGGCGGCGGCGATGGGTCATATCTGAGTGACGTGCGTAACAGTGTTATGACTCGAACAGTCCGCTGAAGTGAGCGGCGGTGGCTGCGCTCGCATGACACACTATCTTGAGTCACGCTCTCAGGTTGCTCTGTTTACATGGGAGTGGCTGGGAGGCGGCCGGAAGCCCCTCAGGCAACGCTCTTCAACTTTGTTTGCTCTGTCTGTATACACGTACACAGTCCCTCTCTCTTCCCTAAGCGCCTCCCCTGGGAACGGCGAGTCCCGGGAGCCTTCCTCGTCGGGGGCTCCGTCGCGGTGTCGCCCGGCAGGGATCAGTGCGCCTCACACGCTTAATTACACGGGTGAGGACTGATGACGTCGATGGGAGGCCGCGCGGATATGGGTTGGAATAAAATCTTGATCTGTGTCTAGGCTAGGCGCCCTGGGTGGCTCCCGGCGGGTGCTGCTCGTTGCTGGGCGGTGCTGAGTGCCGCAAGGTGGGGGCCGGCCAGTGCTCAGTGTACTTTGGATGCTACAAGAGAGCTGACTGGGGAGCTGTGAGTGAGTGGAGGTACGAGTGAGTCCTAAGGCTGAGAAACAGACGCTGGCGAGGTGCTCAGTGTTGGACGTTGGTCGTTGAGTGTTTGATGTTTGGTCATTTGATGCTGACAGGTTTGTGCTGCGTGCTGATGTTACGCTTCATTGCTTCATCACCTCGTCCTTTGCTTGGTGCGTCGCGCTGATTGGTGCTTGTCACGTGTCAGGGAAGCGGGCCAGTCTGGCGGACACGGACACGCAGGTCCGTCGAACATAACAAGAATTACTGGTGCAAGCGCGGCGGCCCATACAAGGCAAATCGCTTACATCACCGCTTGCAGACCTATATTCGTCTCACCTCACCTCTTTTCAACGCTCTTCACTGGCTATTGTTTGCCTCGACCACGCGCTAAATTTATCCCATTCATTCACCGTTAATGGACAAACTTATACGTTAACATTTCCAAAACATTTACTTTTTTTTCCCGCAGGACTTGATGCTTCCCTTAATTCATCTACCTCTTTGAAAAATCCCATAAAAATTCTTTTTATTAATTTTCATTACGGCAGCATAACTATAACACCTCACCTTACCTTACTCCTCTACATAACCTACAATACATTACACATCGGTTTCCTGCGAGGAGCTTACGTGGCGCCTCTGTAGCACCTTATTCCGCTTGCTCCCCTCCGCAGGCCAGCAGAGCAATAAACAAACACAAGGTACCGAAGTGCGCCCTCATCCCGGTCCTGCCGCGGCCTTGATACTGTTGAAGGGTGGGAGGAGGGCTGCCCAGGGAGACGGAAGAGAAGTGTGAGCGGTTTGAGGGAAGGAAAAGGGAACAGAGGAGCGAGTGTGTGCTGGTGGGACGGCGGGTCTTGAAGATGGCGATAAGAAATATATACGTAAAATGGATCTCACACGGCCCTGGGAACGAATCTGAGGGATAAGCGTTGTAAGTCATTGAGGTGAAAAAAGTGCGAGATGGAGGAGATGAGGAGGGAGACAGAGAAGGGGAAAAAAGAGGAAGAGAGAGGAGGGAAAGGCGGAAGAGAAAAGTGACAGGAAAACCTCCAATATATATTTTACAGAGAGAGAGAGAGAGAGAGAGAGAGAGAGAGAGAGTAAATAAAGGAGTAGGAAGGAAGGGAGGTGGATTGCAGGGGCAGACGCCATCACCCGTGCGTGGATGCCCTGCCAAGATATGCGTCATTCATTATGGAGGCGCCAACATGGAGACCCACGCATTACCACGCCTCGGCCTCCCTTCCCGCAGCCCCTCCCGCCTTATACCTTCCCCCTCCTCCCGCCTCTTCAGTTCTCCCGTCTCTGCCTCCTCGCTGTCCCTCCTTGCGTCTGTTCTTCGGCAACCCAACATATACTACACATCCTCTTGCGCCATTACTCACTCCATTCAGCTTTTTTCTTTATTCTCTCTCTCTCTCTCTCTCTCTCTCTCTCTCTCTCTCTCTCTCTCTAGCATTACTCTCTCTCTCTTCATTCATCCTTTCATTCTCTCACCTCTCGCTTCACCTCTCCTCCGTCACTCTCTCTCTCTCTCTCTCTCTCTCTCTCTCTCTCTCTCAGCCAGCATGCTTTTCCTCACCTATGCACTCACATCCGTCACACTCCTGACACCAGACGGCGCGACACACCCAAATTATCTTCTTTACGTCTATTCACCTTTTGCTATATGGTTCCTTGCTATTTTGTTCTGTCATTCCCTTTGAGTGTGATAATTTCAATGGCCTCGCACACACACACACACACATACACACACACACACACACACACACACACACACACACACACACACACACACACACACACACACACACACACACTCAGCAGATGTTACGTATACCGGTGTCGAAACCTGTTGAAAGGAAGGGAATACTGAGGAACGTTTCTACATACGCTCTCGGCTTCTATCTCAAGGAACGGCCAGCTTATTCACGCCTCGCTAATATGGGTATGGATGATCTCTCTCTCTCTCTCTCTCTCTCTCTCTCTCTCTCTCTCTCTCTCTCTCTCTCTTACTGATTTATTCGTAAAGGGTGGGAATGAAAAGGGAAAGGAGGAAAAAAAACAGTGTGGTGTGTATTGATGCATGTGTGCGGCTGTGCAAGGGTTTCGCGGGGTGGTCCTGGGTCCTGGGGTGAGGGCTGCAGAGGGCGTCGAGTGGTGTAGCAGTAGTTTGATACCAGAGCGAGCAAAGTGGCGGCACTACTGCTGGCAATAAAACACAGCCTCTCCAGCGACATGGCGGGAGGAGGCGAGCGACGATACGGCGAGGGAAACAGGAAGAGGAGGGGGCGCGAGTGCAGGTGGAGGATGAACAGTAGAGGGCGTAGTGGAGGATGGGCGTGTGGCTGAAAAATCTATATGGTGAATTAGGAGCTTATGCAGACTTGGCGATGGATAGATCAGTGAGTCACGGAAATGTGGAAATGTAGGGTAATGTGTCAAATGGAAATACAGGCGCCGTGAGGGGGTGTGTGTATCCGCTTGACTCCTGGCGCAGACCCACCGCGCCACTAAGTCAGAACAACATCCTTCTCTATATAAGGGCTGCTCCTCACTGCGCAGGGCTTCTTTGATGTCCCGAAGAGCTGTCCATCCTTCATGTAGGCCGATTTACCTATGTACTTTTATCTTCTTCCTCAAAAATAAATTCCTTTCCTTTCCGCATTAGATCAAAATTAACATTCATTGCTGATGGCGAGAAAAAAAAAAAAGTTACAGCCATCATTACTTTTCTCGGAGCAACCCCAAGAGTTCTCAGAATGGCTCTTTATCGAGGAAAAAGGGAGAGGGAAAAAAAAGTGACGCAGAGCTCTTATGGGCGAGGTGGCACAAGGCCCACGTCTCTCACAGCCACACCTGATATCGGCCTTTTTGGTGCCGCTGCTCCCCTCCACCCGACGCACAGGACAGCTGCCTCCGTGACCCAGTACTGAATTTATTTCCTTCTCAGGTGAAAACAGGCGCGCTGCCGGATAATCATGTACCTCAGAATCCCTGCTTTGTTGATCATTTGTGTGAGGCTTGACGGCGCGTGGAGCCTCTGATGTCTGCGACCGTCTGCCGCACACTTGTTGTCGTCACGAATCACTCAGCCGTGCCTGGCACTCGTACCTGGCACTCTCTCCCTCTGTGTGTGTGTGTGTGTGTGTGTGTGTGTGTGTGTGTCAGTCTGTCTGCCCGTGTTTACGTCCGTCTCGCCGAGCGGCCGACCTCGGCTCAAGTACCTCGAGCAGATTGTGTTGCCGTTACCGCCTTTCAAACTCTACTTATGGAACGCTTTAAGGTCTAAAGTGTTGTTTTAAAGCTACGGCGCGTGTTGCACTGTCTGGGACCGGCGTGGGAGCGTGGAGGGCGCGTGGCCGGCCTGACGCGTCTGGCAGAGGGAGGGGAAAGGCGGGAAATTTGATGAGGTTGCATGCGGGTATTCTGAGCCGACCTATAAATTAAGAAGTGCTTTGGCTGCCGGTGTTGTGGTCATGGTCACGGTCGTCGCCTTGTTAATCGGTATCGTCTTTCCCCCACAGCACGTCATAAGCACCAGTGCAGCCTGATGTTCTGCACCTCAGCACTTTCATGCAGCCCATGACTCTCCGTAGTAGCGGTGGGGACAACAGCAACGACGCAGCACATTAGTGAGCATTATTAGCACCGTCAGCAGTACCACAAACACCTACATCAGTAATAATAGCTGAAGCAGCAGAGACGGCACCGTAAGAGACGAGTGTAGGATGCAGGGGAGACCGTGCTGGCGAGCTGGCGCCATGGGCGTCTGGCTGCTGGTGCTGCTGCTGCTGAACCTGCGTAAGGCAGAGGGCGTAAGGAGCATGGTGAGAGGAAGCCATGCCCGCGATCTCTCCCTCGGCAGCAACACCTTCCAGAATCTGCAGACTCTGTGGGAAAAAGACAGCCAGGAGGAGGAGGTAAGGCGCGCACACACACACACACACACACACACACACACACACACTACACCGCGTAGTGTAGTGGTTAGCACGCTCGACTTACAATCGAGAGGGCCGAGTTCGAGTCCCGGGAAGCGGCGAGCCTTAATGTGTGGCCCCTGTTCACCTAGCAGTAAATAGGTACGGGATGTAACTCGAGGGGTTGTGGCCTCGCTTTCCCGGTGTGTGGAGTGTGTTGTGGTCTCAGTCCTACCCGAAGATCGGTCTATGAGCTCTGAGCTCGCTCCGTAATGGGGAAGATTGGCTGGGTGACCAGCAGGAGTCCGAGGTGAATTATACACACATTTGTAAAGTCTGGTCATCAACAGAATTCACCAAAATTATGTTAAAAGTTACTGCAGTCTCCCACGGGTGAAACCTTGGCGGGCCGGGGTGGGGTTGGGCGGGACGGGGCGGGCAGTGCGGAGCCTGGGTGTCCGCTGCCACGCTTCCTCCCCGGCTACTGCTCCGGGCTTTCGTGAGGAACTTGACCCGCTTGGTTCACGTAACACTGCGACCCAACACATTCCTGGTTCAGTTTCACCAACCTGACACCCTCAAGGTCACACCGCCTTGTTTACAACCTGCGCCGGCCTGGGTCACATCCGGCATTGCTTTCTTCAAGAGTTTGTCTCGGCGTGAGTCCGAGTCTTAATGAGCGTTACTGAGCTCGTGGGGCTTCGAATCATCTGCTTCACTGTCATCTGCCTGATATACTAAGACTTACCTGGTGGAGGTCTACACGTCACTTCCATCCCTCGTCATCTTTCTTAGAATCAATCAGTTTCTCTTGTTAGTTGATATCAAACTGGCTACAGCTTGATACCGTAACCAATTGTTCTTTCTTCTCACAGCGCCCCCACGTGCTCGATCCTCGCAAGACCTGGGATTTCTTCCTTCGCAACTCTGAGGCACATAGGGTCAGATCACGGAAGAATCGCATGAGAAACCGCAAGAATCGCATTCCCATGCCAAAGGAAGGCCCTCCCGGACCCCCAGGTCGCCGAGGACCCGTGGGGCCCCCAGGAGCCCCGGGGGGTCCCCTCACCACGCAGGAGATGGAAGAGTACATCAAGGATTTTTTGAGAGGTTAGAATTAACAATGTTTTGCGATCTCGTGACTTACGTGACTTTGATTTTTCCCGAATTAGAGAGCCTAGACACAATTCATTCTGATTTCCGAGTTATTATATTTATTTAATCACTTCATTTTATTTATAAGACGCAGAACTTTACGTACACAAATTTCTTCATTATGCAACATCCAATTCTTTCATTCGGCTTACTCGGTGTCTGATAACGCGCGACCCGACAGACTACTTGAGTCAAAACAACACTCTGCCAAACGCAACGAGTCTGGAGTCAGGCGAGAACCAGAGATCGACCCGGGCTGGTCGGGGTCGCGTAAAGGCTGCCTTCACCGCCATCCTGCCGCGCCCCCTCGTCCTCAACCCCTCTGGACTCTCAATCGTCGACTCATTCACCATTGTAAGTGTCACCAAACCAAAGAGAGAGAGAGAGTGAATGTGTGTGTGTGTAAGAGAGTCCTCTACAACAATACATACACATGCACAAATTCACCAAGATTACCACCACCTGCCACAGACGTTCTCCCCGGGGGTGTTCGAGCGGCGGATGATCCTGCAGCACGGCGGGTTCTCGGCGATCAAGCGCGGCATCTACCAGGTGGCCGCCTCCCTGGTGCTGCACCCCTACGGCCGCCCCAACAGTCCACCGCTCGAGCCGCCGCAAGACATTAGCGTCTATCTCTGCATTACCACATGTGCCAGAGACAGGTGAGTGCCGCAGGTGGTGTTGGTTGTTAGAGTGGTGGCTTGAGGCAAGTTTATGTAGTTCGTTGTTAATATTAGTTTTTTTACGTTACTACACTTCATATACGTATTCCCAAACGTTTTGTTGCTTCATGCCAACTACTGTTACTCTGATAGAAGTTGATAAGGTTCTGGAGTGTGTCTTCGTTATTCCTGTGGTTATTTGACAACGATTCTGCATCGTCAAGGGAAAACACAATTCAAAATCTAACTAACCATCTTTGTGGTCTTTAAAATTTGTCTCTATGAACAAAGGGGAGTCAAGAATACAGACTGCATTGCAACATGAATCATTTAATTCTTCTTTCATTACCCATCGCATTAATCGCATTAGCGTCACGTTACCATCCGAGCTTCTAACGTGACATTTTTCCCTGGCGGTGCAGGCGCCGGCTGGAGTGGTCGGGAGGCATGGGCGAGGGGTCGGTCACGGCGGTGCTGGTGGGCCACGTCATGCTAATGAGAGGTGACACACTCCTTGTCGCCGTCGACAATCCCACAAAGTAAGTAATTTTTCTTCTGCCACCCCGCTGTTTGTCTGCCGCCCTGATCTCTTGCGACAATGACTTTATGCATGTCAGGTGCCCTATTAACATTTTGTGGTTATAGAGTGGCAGGCGTCAGTTTTCTTGCTGGATAGATCTTGACCTCACAGTAATGACTTTGCCCCTCGCTGCAGATTAACGTTCAGTACTCTTGATAATTCAAATGTATCTGCTAAACTAATTTTCAGGGTAACGATCATCATGTAGTCATCTCTAATCAGGCTCTTTCCTCCCCAGGCGACCTCTGCAGGTGAGAACAGGATCAAGCTTCTCGGCCGCGCTCATCGGAACCTAAACACCTGTACCAGGAAGTTTTGCGCCGAGTTCCGCACCCAGAGGGCAACGAACTGGGTGCGTCAGATGAAGTGTTCCTTGAGTGAACAAGTGAAAACAAAAACCAAGATAATGCTAGTGAGGTGTGTTACAGAAAGTGTTTCTATCAGCGGCAGCATGTGATGTAAAGACATGGACCACACTGGGTATGTGAAAAGAGGCGCGGCAGATTGCCATGTCTTGAGAAGCTCACACGCTGCGGGTGTGTGAGCTGCAAGTGACTACAAGACGGCCGCGTGCTGATGTGGCGCCCTTGAAGAAAAAAGACTGACGCTATTATACGTACTGAGGACCTTTAGAGGCCGCATGCCATATCTGGCAGTTATAATTAAAACGTGGTTTAAAAGCTTTACGTAGATGACATGGAATTAAACAAAACAAAAAAATATGTATTTATTTTGACGTGTGTTTGTGAGTAGCCCAGCAGTTGTCCCTGAGTGGGATGAGTTTTTTGTGTGTTAGTGACAGTTTGGGTTATTGTAACATTCACGCTCGGATAAATCTCTCTCTCTCTCTCTCTCTCTCTCTCTCTCTCTCTCTCTTTGCGTGGTTGTGAGACTTGCCCTGCAGCCCCTGACTGTCTCCCTCTCCCTCTCCATCTCCCAGTCCCAGGATCTGCGCGCGGGTCACAGCCTCATGATCTTTAGGGAGCGTGAAGGGCGTGAATTTCTGCACAGAAGGCTATTGTTAGCTCAGTGTTAGAGAATGTTTTGTTGAATGAGGCTCTAGGTATTTGTTTTTGTCGTCATGTGACACTCTCTCTCTCTCTCTCTCTCTCTCTCTCTCTCTCTCTCTCTCTCTCTCTCTCTCTCTCTTTATTTCTTTATGCAGTATTTATGGTGCTTTCGTCCCTGCGCCCTGTACAAAGCTGCTTACAGTATACCCTGTCAGAGGATGTTCATTAGTTATACTCGCGTAAATCAAGACCATGGATTAGGACGAACGATGCTCCTCGACAGACGCACTTCTTTTAGGTGTTTCACGTACATTCCAGAGACGTAGGCAGTATGCTGGAACATTGTACTCAAACCCTGTCTCTATAATCCTTGATCCTTCCCATTTTCCTCTTCCTCCTCCTATAATGTACGTATTTTAGCACGTTCATGTAAATATTTGAAAGCGTTGATCCCTGTGACAGTATCTTCCTTCCCTGTACGTGTTCTTCATTCAATAGTCGTGAAGTTGTCTATATAATAAATGCGAAGTACAATAGTTATTATTTGTGCCAATTTTTGTGTTTACTTATTCGATCCAGCCATGCCATCATTCATTTAGTGTCAATGGTACCGAGATGAAACATAGATACATACATAAATACTTATAGACTGGCAGACAGACACATTCAGACCAAAGTTGCCTCTACCAAATAGATAAAACATAACTACTACATTCACACTCATTTGCATCATTCTCTATAGCCCCTCGAGGGAGAAAAAGAAAGTATCGCTGCCCTCACTTTACGGGGATCAGAAGCAGTTAAAGTGAGGTGAACGAGGACAATGTTCTCCAGTGTGTATGGTGCGGCTGAGGAGTGAGGGTCTTTCTTCTGCTGCCCACGACAAACAAGCCATCATGCAGTACAGCGCCTGATGATTCACCTCGACACAGGTAAGGAAGGAATAACCGATTGCGGTCATTGTAATACTATTTGATCCTTTGACTTATATCCTTAAGTGGCAATGTGGATGTTACATGTTTCATTAGCAAGTTCGAAACTACTTGAAATTAGTTAAACCACTTCCTTGTTAAGTGGCGAGCCTAAACAACCAATTAAATTGTTCGCAATGGTTTGGAAGAATAAAAATCACCACCGGACGTAATTTTACACAAAAGCTCTGCGTGCTGGAAAAAAAAGTAACAATAATAACTATTAGGAATATATTTTTAGCTACAACCATCAAGTAAAGAACACAAAACATGACAAAATGAGATAAATACCACACACATTATCTTAGCTTTGGATGCATCATATTCTTCTTAACACATCCCTTAGTTACTGCATAACGTGTATCAAGAGAGGCGATTTTAGAATGTGCATTTTCCAGAACTGTATACCAAAGAAGGTAATCATTACTACTCATTGTGGTCATTGTAAAACTCACTAGGTAATTGTTTAACCACCGGCAACTCACACCATTTCAAACACTCCAGTCATATTAAGGAGGGCTCACACTTGTCAATTTACCACTGAAATTGCCCTGCGACCGGAAAAACCAGTCGCAAAACAAGACCAACATGTTAGTCTTCTTTAATCGATTTGCGACTTTGTTTACGTTGTGACGTCACAGAGAAGTTTGAAAATGTGGTGTCGATATAGAGAAGATTTTAGAGTTGGTGAGGGAAAAAGAGCACATCTGGGAACCTAAGAGTGAATTGTACAGCAAAAAAGTTTATGCAAATAGGCGTTCGATGGGATAGCTGCCACTCTCCGATGACTGCTTCCCTCTAGGCAGGGTGTTGTTGGTGAGGATCGAATACTTGTGATGATTTAATTTGATCGCAATCGTCATCGTCACCAGAGGAAGACATCTGTTGGAACTGTTTGTTCACATTTACTTCTCGCCAACAAGCCGATACTTCCCAGACGCTATGTGTGAGCGTGTTCCGACTAGAAGGGCTCAGTCGATACTTCTAGCGACTTGCAATTTCTGTCGCATATTGACACGTGTGAACCCGCCTTAGAGAGAGCCAGCTGTTGCCAACTTCACGTGTAATATTCACCTGCCAGTCCTGCGTCTCCTGCCTCAGTGCCTTGTCCACGAAGTTAATTAAACCGAGTGAGAGGAAGTAAGATGAAGAGGAGGTGTAGATTGTATTCCTTGGTTAGCGAGTCTTGAACGTTTGTAAATCAGTTCAGTCTTCGAGGTTAATAAGTGACCTATACATGATATCATAATGAAGGAAAGCACTGGTCGCCGAATTCTTGTGTTGGAATTTCAAATTTCATGGGTCAAAAGGGAGATTGAATATATCCACACTCTTGGTATTCCGGTTCGATCACATACCCTGATAAGGATGGTTTACTTATGGGGATGTGAATGTTTGTTGAGGCTGCGTGGTGGTAGCCTACTGATTGAGCAGTTATGATCACGGCCATGGCACTGGTAACTTGATCGCTTAATTCAGTCATCTCTGTTCTGCCTGAATTGGGTAAATAAAGATATAATTGGTGTCTAACTTGGAGAAAACTGTTTGAACTCCTACAACACAAGATGGATTGAATAGATACTTGATTGTTGGTAGATTGATTGCTGCGTAGGTACTAAGGCAGGTTCACACGTGACAATTTGTAACTGAAATTTTAAGTCAGTAGTCTCCTACTGAATATCGGTGCCTAGTGACAGTCGAAAACAAGACCAATATGCTGGTCTTCTTCAGTCGATTTGCGATTTTTTTTACGTTGTGACGTCACGGAGAAAGGTTTGAAAATGTGGTGTCTATGCAGAGAAGATTTTGGAGTTGGTGAGGGAAAAAGAGCACATCTGGGACCCTAAAAGTGAATTGTACAACAGAAAAAAGCTTATACAAATAGGCGTTCGATGAGACAGCTGCCACTCTCCGATGACTGCTTCCCTCTATGCAGGGTGTTGTTGGAGGTAAGGATTGAATACTTGTGATGATTTAATTTGATCGTCGAGGAAGACAATCAAGACATCTTGTTGGGTAGTTGTTTGTTTACATCCATACCCCGCCAACCAGCCGATACTTCCCAGTCGCTACTTCTAGCGACTTGCAGTTTCAGTCGCATATTGACACGTGTGAACCCGGCTTTACCGTTGGTGCCAAGCTGGCAGTGGTAGCCTTCTGGTAGGTGAGTGGACACTGGACTCGGACCGTGGACCTTCGCCGCTTTGTGTTCTTCCTCTTCGCTGCTCCTTGGCCCTTGTTTACATTGCCGAGCGACTACTCCCTGCACTATTGTACGCTTGACACCACCTGCTGGTGATTAGTACCGTGACCCAGGGATGGCAAAAGGTAAGGCTGCTGTGTGTGTGTGTGTGTGTGTGTGTGTGTGTGTGGTAGGGATGCCCTTGGGTCTTCTGTTTTGACTGAGAGATCGTCAACGCTCAGTCGCTCATCCTCGCTTGTAGCGTCAGCCGAGCTGATCGTGCCAACTCTTCTATTCCGTATATTGACATCAATAGCAGAACTAGGAGAAGCAGCAGCAGGCAACACCAGAAAAGGCAATGTCCTAATACAAGAGCATCATCTAGCACAAACACAGCTGCAGCATGAAGAAAAGAACAAACAATATTCCAATACAAGGGGACAACAAACAGCACAGAGAAGAGCAACAAAAGCAAATAAAGTACGTTACATGAAGGAGAACGACCAGAACCAAGGCACTGCTTCTTGACAGGATACGGGAGAGCACAACTGGCAGAGGGTATACCACAAGTCCACATCAAAACAAGGAAGATGACTGGAAAGCTCCAGCAGCGCATGTGGCTGTTTGGAGAGCATCATGAAGGGAGTGGGCAAGGAGGTGCACTTCCCAACAGCAGCAGGCCATTGATAGGACCAAAAGAGGTGTAAGGATACACATAATGCGAGACATTATAAAAAAGCACCTCGAAATTAGGGAAGAAGACCCGGAGTGGAAGGTGTGGAAATAGTCTTCAAGAGGGGTGGCGTAGTGGATAAGGTGATGAGCGTGGGATCAGGCAGACGTCCACGCGTAGGTTCGAATCCCACCACGTACAGCCTTAAAACACTTTGCCATTTGTCGAGTGGTTTAAAGTTTCCTACGTCACCATGATACCCAGGTTCTAGGTGGTTACACTCAAGATGAGCTTGGGTGGTGATATGGGCCCTAATATGGGTACCACTATAAATAAAATTGCCTGCGCCACTAATGGGCTTCCCATACACTTTCAAGTGTGCCTACAGGCGCTATAGGCCTTACCGTCAAAAAAAAAAAAAAAAAAAAAAAAAAAAAGATTGGTGCCAAAGATACCGTGAATACAGCTTCATTTGTGGGAGCATAAGATATCAGCAAGGGAGGGCATGCGCCTGTCAACCATACGTTTGGACGATCAGGAACATCGTTGGCGCAGCAGGAATACACTCGGTCCACCAAGATGAGATGAGATGAGGTCGGGGAGAGCAGCCTGTAGTTTACCTTACTGAACACACGAGAACAGAATGGAGGGAAGAGGAGAATTTTATTGTTTGGAGGGGGATAGCAGAGACAGAGTGGCATTAAAAGATTTTATTCAGGAAAGCAGTTAGTTAGGTTCAGGTAGAGGTAAACGAGAAGGGAGGAGTAGGAGTGTTGGTTAAGAACGAGGAAGAAAGGAAGGTGACGGAGGTGATCTTTCAAAAGAGAGGTTGAAGACCTGCTTGGATGCAATAAAGAAAATAAGTGTGTGCTTTCGCACACACAAGAGTTTTGGGGAAGGGGACTGGTAAGATAATACGAAAATCTATGAAGCGCTGCATGGAAGCTGATAGGAAGTGAATACCGATGAGAGATTTTAAAGGTATTTGACATTATTCATGAAGATGTTCTACCGCAGACTGCATTAATGAACACATGCTTCCAGTCACAATTCACCAGAAAGTACCTCTGTAGGAGAAGCATGGCATAAGGACAAAGTGCTGAGGGAATTTCAAGTAGATGTTCAAGAATTTAAGAAAATGAAGGATCAGGATGTAAGGTTCAAGGGGAATGTAGCAGACAGCTAACAGAGATAATAATGGTAAGTTCTTTTCAAGTCCCTCTAGACTGGAAAAGATGTAATATAGTGCCACTTTTCAAAAGAAGTAATAAAGAAAACCACTAAATTACACACTAGTGTCTTTAATAAGTTCTTGCAAAATATTTTAAATGATTGTAAAATAAAAAGAAAAAAAAATGTATGGATGAAATATCTAGAAGAAACATACACGTTGTGGATATCAATTTGTTTTCAGAAATGGAAGATTTTGTTATAATTTATTGAATCTTTAGAGTAGAGCAATTGATACAATCCAAGAGAGATGACAGGACAGACTGTCTACTGAGATTTAAAGGAGACATTTCATTTATTCCAGCAGAGATTGATATGGAGTATTCAAGATGTGGGATTTGCAGGGCAAGACACTTATGGAATTCTTAAGGGACAGAGAAATCCGAACAATGATTAAGGGTAAAAATCAGAATAATGTAAAAGTTCTTCTACAGGGGATACAGGGGGATAGTTCTGACCACTGTTAATGGCCTTAGTATGTATTAATGACATGGTGAAAAACTGGCAGCTTTTGCAGGTTTTCTTTTCCATATGACACAAAGTTGTTGAAAAAAAATTGGAAAACGAGATTGTGAAATACTACATAAGGATCTGGATCAGGTATGAGTGGAGTGGGAAATAAGAAATGTTATTTAACACAAAGAAATGCAGTGATAGAACTAAAGAAGAACAAGACTCAAGATCCTACACCATGAGAAATATAGAAATAAAAAATGAATAGATAAAAAGAAGGCAAAGCTTAGAGAATTACAATGAGATAATTTGTGACCAGAAAAACAAAATAGTCAGTTAACCAAAGTTACTAATAAAGATCATATTTACTTTAATGGATGAAATGATAATGGATGAATTTGATAGTATGATTTGACCCAGACTGGAATATATCACAATTGTTTTTGCACCTCATAATAAAAAATCTGCATAATATAGGATTAAAAGCTTTAAGCAAAATGTCTGTCTGTCTGTCTCTTTCTCTCAACTTTTAAACAATTTAACAAGTTGTACAAGGTCACCTTGATTAATTCTTGGCATTGTTGGGTGGGAAGTAAATACAAATTTTTTTCCACAAGGCAGACCATCACACACCACCCAAACAATACTACTGAAGCAAAAGGGATAACCAAAGAATTTCTGAAGCGGTTTATTGCCTCTTCATGCAGACAGCCATGACAAATTTCTAACACTGCATTTTATGGTATGTATATATGGTAGTGCTAAGCGAGGCTGTAACGTGTAAACTTCCACTTACTCTAACTTAATTATCTACAATATGGTTTTAGCCTGTCTGTAGTGCAATGATGCAATAATACAATGCCTTCAGAGGAGTAATATTATCCATAAGGGGAGAATCTCTAGAGTGAACTGTATTGAGGAAATTCTTGAACTATCTCAAAATAATACTAATACTATTCATTACTATAGTGTAAGACAATCGGTGGTAGTAGGGAGTCCATTCACGGAAAGGTCATCAGCTCACTCATCTTATCCACACACCAGGGGAATGTGTGAAGCAAAGGTTACCACTTGATAAGATTCACTACTGACTTTTACTTTGTCTGGCAGCAGAAATGCTAGTCAAATCTTCAGTTTACTAATGTCAGGAGTGTAATTACGACTTTAGGTATTCAGAGATGTGTCAAGGTTAACTCAAACCAAATTTCTTGACTACTTATGTCAGTTTTCACTGTTATGTTTCTATTCTTTGTAATCTAATTCTGGCATCATTAGAAGTGTTGTTTTGGGGATGAAGTAATTTTGTTAGTTGCTCAATCACACTTCCACTGTCTTATTTCCATCAGTCTTATTACAAGTTCTCATGCCAATCCCATGAACACAGCTAGAAAGTAAGTAGGATAATGACACAACTTACATTCCACAATATATGTTTGTAGTTCTGCCTGGAAAATCAGACTGGAATATTACAAGCAAAACTATCACGGACAGGCAACCATAAACCAGCATTTAGGACTTACTCATTCCTTTCAAGTATTTGGCTTTGGTTCATAAAATACATCACAATTTGCTTTCAATTTGCTTAGACATCACCTCCCTATATGGATTACAATGATGTCAGTAATAGATGTTATACCAATACATACTTGTGAAATCCCAAGCTCTAAAATTTTACCCTCTTTTGTTAGAAAAAATGTTTACCTTCTCTTAGGCCAAGCTTGATGTGTTGCCCCTAAAGATAGCACTACATGTGTTTTTCTCATCCTTCCGTTGCTACAGACAGTTGAGCATCAGTGTTTGTAAAAAATTTGTATGGAACACCTATTACTATGGAAGGTTAATAAGCTATGCATATATTACTTACAAAAACCATGTAACAGTAAGAAACTTTGAAATACATTTATGCTGTTTATTTCAAGTGGAAAAGTTTTCTTGTACATTAGTAGTTATCAGGATAGCAATGCCTTCTATTGTTTTCTCTTTATAGAAAAAAGAAAAACCAGGAACTTCAGGCTTACAATGTGGTATCACATAAAAATAAATGCTATCACATTATTTTCCTTATCTCATTTACTGAGATATGAGTATTTCTTATTTTCACAATTTGCTTTCCTTGTTCAGCAGAGCATGCACCTTGGCACGTAAACCCTGAAAGCAAAGCAAGAAACAACATTATTATGATGGTGAACTAAAAAGTAATGACACACTCCCATTCACCTTCGTCTCACAAAATATACATTATACATTGTGTGTGTATATATACAGAGATTTCTCAATTTATGTGAGGGACATTTTACTGAGGAATCACATAATGTGAAAATTGCATAAAGTGAACATGATTACCAGACTAAACTGTACAATGTTCGAGGTGTGTGTGTGTGTCTGTGTGTGTGTGTGTGTGTGTGTGTGTGTGTGTGTGTGTGTGTGCGTGCGTGCGTGTGTGTGTGTGTGTGTGTGTGTGTGTGTGTGTGTGTGTGTGTGTGTGTACAGTGAGTGCCAAAGCTATTGGCACCAAAATTGTGTGCCAATACCTATCAAGGATCCCTTGTAGCTACCTAAGGAAAAAGATAGAGTGGGCAGAACGCAAGTCCCACGGAAAGAAAGAAGCCTGCTGTGCTTCCTGGTGAACGCATTTTTCTTTAGTCACAAGACACTTTTTTTTTTTTTGCACACTGTGGGATAATGCCACAAGGTCCAGGGGTGACAAGGGAGCAAATTGCAGCAACATCATCACTCTGTGTGGTAGGCAAGTCCAACAAGGATATTTCAATCCAGACAGGCATAGCACTATGCACTGTCCAGAGATGGACAAAGAAATGTAAGGCCGTGGGAGGTGATGACCCACCACTTCAATTCAAGAGGACTGGACTGGCTAGGAAGACTGGCTAAGAGAACTCTTAAGGTGCTTGATTGATAGGTGGAAGCAGAACATAGAAACACAGCTATGGAACTAAAAGAAAAGAATCCTCAACTACAACAAGTGTCTGTTAGGACAATCCAATGCCGCCTCAAGGACGACCTCTGCTATGAGCCCCAGGCACCACAGCATAAACCCATTCTATCAGACACAGAGGCAATACAGCATGCAATTTTTTAGGAAACATCTGACGTGGGACAGTGAGAATTGGAAGAAGGTAATGTGGAGTGACGATGTTACGTTTAATGTTACTGGAAACCACGAAGATAAAGTGAGGCTATGACCAGATGCAGACCTTTACCAGCCCCAGTACCCAAGGGGACAGTCAAGTACCCTGATAGTGTCGTGGTACGGTGCACCTTTGGGTAGCATGTTAAGGGTAAGCTAGTGGTGTTGCCTGAAAACATTGCAATCAATAAGGAATGCTATTCAAAACCATTTTGTGACTATCTGGAGGATTGCTTTGATGTATGCAAGAGTGAGGTGTTCATGCTGGACGGTGCTGCTCCACACATAGCAAAATTAATCAAGGAATGATTTGAGTTTGTGGGAGTGGACTACATACAAGACTGGCCTGGTAATAGTCCACATTTTCATTACATTGTAAACTTTTAGGGACTGATAAAGCAATGTCTACGATGGTGTAACACTGCAATTGTGCCAAAGCTCATGAAGGATACTCAGGACATCTGGGACAACTTGGGAGCCTCTATACTGCAGACTTGCTGAATCTGTTTCTCGACGAATAGAACTGTCTAAAGAGGAAAGGATTCCACAAAAAGTACTAAAGGCTGCTAAGCACCCCCTAAATATTTGTTAATTATTTTTCTCTAGTGTTACAGGAGAAAAAGGTACCACACCAATACTATGGTGCCGACTGTATATACATTCGTGAATCAAACCATATTCCCCATATGAATCAATGTAAAATAGATTAATCCATTCCTGGAAGGGCTGCATCTGAGTGAGTGGAGAGTGACTGGACATGCACCCTGCAGTCCCTTTAGCACATATCCTATATGAATTGCTTTTGTGTACCTTTCAGCTGGAATAAACAAAGGATCGTCATTGCTATAGTAACAGCATCTAACTGACAGCAAGATGGCACACGCTGACCTTCCTGAAGACATTTATCATGCATCACTAGCTGTCTTGAAGGTGAGGCTCCTCTGTGCTGCAATCAGCCATGATGACAATATGGCACTCCAAACAAACATCTTGCAGAATCTCCTCATTCCCAAGATTTGCCATACCAACAAAGTATCTTGAAATCACGTTATTCTAAACAATTCAAATAATTTTAAAAAATGACGAAGTTTTTTTTACCTGATGTTATTTCAAAATTGCATAATCTGAACATGCATAAATCGAGAAATACCTGTATATATATATATATATATATATATATATATATATATATATATATATATATATATATATATATATATATATATATATATATATATATATATATATATATATATATATATATATATATATATATATATATATATATATATATATATATATATATATATATATATATATATATATATATATATATATATATATATATATATATATATATATATATATATATATATATATATATATATATATATATATATATATATATATATATATATATATATATATATATATATATATATATATATATATATATATATATATATATATATATATATATATATATATATATATATATATATATATATATATATATATATATATATATATATATATATATATATATATATATATATATATATATATATATATATATATATATATATATATATATATATATATATATATATATATATATATATATATATATATATATATATATATATATATATATATATATATATATATATATATATATATATATATATATATATATATATATATATATATATATATATATATATATATATATATATATATATATATATATATATATATATATATATATATATATATATATATATATATATATATATATATATATATATATATATATATATATATATATATATATATATATATATATATATATATATATATATATATATATATATATATATATATATATATATATATATATATATATATATATATATATATATATATATATATATATATATATATATATATATATATATATATATATATATATATATATATATATATATATATATATATATATATATATATATATATATATATATATATATATATGTATATATATATATATATATATATATATATATATGTATATATATATATATATATATATATATATATATATATATATATATATATATATATATATATATATATATATATATATATATATATATATATATATATATATATATATATATATATATATATATATATATATATATATATATATATATATATATATATATATATATATATATATATATATATATATATATATATATATATATATATATATATATATATATATATATATATATATATATATATATATATATATATATATATATATATATATATATATATATATATATATATATATATATATATATATATATATATATATATATATATATATATATATATATATATATATATATATATATATATATATATATATATATATATATATATATATATATATATATATATATATATATATATATATATATATATATATATATATATATATATATATATATATATATATATATATATATATATATATATATATATATATATATATATATATATATATATATATATATATATATATATATATATATATATATATATATATATATATATATATATATATATATATATATATATATATATATATATATATATATATATATATATATATATATATATATATATATATATATATATATATATATATATATATATATATATATATATATATATATATATATATATATATATATATATATATATATATATATATATATATATATATATATATATATATATATATATATATATATATATATATATCAATATATCAATCATGGGGGTATACGCCGCAGGGCACACTGCCTCACATACCCTATGGCACCACTCCAGGTGGTCAAGCCCTGTGAATCTCCATGCAGGCTCCCTTCCCGTGCCAAGTAACTCCCAGCAGGAGGTATCAAATTGCCACAGCCATGAGTTCTGTGTATGTCCCATGGCCTTCTCCATGCTGGGTTATCCCTTTTGGAGAGAATCTGATATGCATGATCGGCTTCCAGCTAGCGTGCCTCATGCCCAAATAGTTGCAGTTGGCATTGACGGACTATGCTGGTTATCGGCCTCAAATCAGTCTCATGGAGCAATTGCTGATTTAACACAAAGTCATACCAGCAGTACCTCATGATCCTGTGAAGGCATCTAGTACCAAAGACATTAATTCTCTATCTTCAGATCGGTGTTCAGCATCCATGTCTAACAACCATAGCGTAAGACAGGGATCACTAGCTACTTGAAGATCCAAATCTTTGTCCATCTGCACAGGTACCGACAACACCAAATACTCATGTTGAGCGAGTCCATAACGCCATGGGCCAGGCCAATCCGCCGTACATCTTCCTGGCTCGACCCACTGTCATTACGCACTACACTACCAAGGTATGTGAAATTTTCCGGGATCTAAATGTCCTTGCCACATGCATGGACAGACTGTACTATTTCACCCACTAAGCCTCTAAACACTTGAACCTTGGTCTTGGGCCAGGAAACCTGGAGTCCCAGGGGATTCACCTTGTGCAGTGCCTCTAGAGCCATTACCAGAACCTCCAATGACTCAGCAAAGATTACTGCATCATCAGCAAAAATAAGATCTGTAATCTCAGTATTACCAATAGATGCTCCACAATGACTTTGGTCTACAACGTTCCTAAAAAAACCTTCATTAAGGGAAACTTCGTTAAGTGAACCGATTATAACAGGTTTAACCCGACTTGAACTTCTATTGAGAGTAAACAAAGCGAGAGTGCAGTGAAAGGTTTAATGAAAGCAAAAATTATGAAGTTAAACATTTAGGCAGTTAAAGTCATTATAATGTACACTAATGTGTGTATGTATGTAACTTTATAATGTTGGTGATCGGCAACCTGTGAAATGTAAACAAAGGGCACATCATTGTATCACATACAGAACTTATGTACCACATTTCCACAAGGCTTTTAATTTTATCCATTGTAGAGTCACAAGTTCAGGTGGTTCTTTTAGCTTGCAAGGAAGATACGGTCTCACCAGCCTTCTTAACCCTTGTGCGACAGGGTAATTATAAATTAATCATTCCCATCTGCGGGTAAATCGGTAAACTTAAAAAAATCACAGGAGACAGTTTTACTCATGAAAATACATTTCTCTTTGAATTTCTGAATACATTGATGTACTTTGCAGCTTGCTACGATCTCTGACAGCAAAGTTATTGCTTATCAAATATTCCTCATGATAGCCACGATGTAACCCGTTGTGGAGAAACAACTCTCAGTGCAATACCAGCGCGCCAATTCTCTCTCGCTCGCTCTCTCTCTCTGGGCATATCTTTTGGGTGAAGAAAATGTATTTCCAATGAGAGAGAGAGAGAGAGAGAGAGAGAGAGAGAGAGAATGTGTCAGCTTGTTTTGACTCTAGGCCTTTCCCTAGTCGACCTTGACAAAAAAAAAAAAAAAAAAAAAAAAAAAAAAAAAAAAGGGCAATTTCCTGAGACTAAGTAATACTTATTGAGCTGCCTTAGTAATATTCTCTCTCTCTCTCTCTCTCTCTTTCATTCTGTTTTCTTTCTTTCATTCATTCTTGTTTTCACTTTCATTAAAATCCACCTCACTCCCAAATGACATGTATATATCACTATCCATCTCATTGTTGTGATATCTCCCTTCATGCGGAGGTTGGGACATTCCACCCGCAGTGTCATGGGGGTTGCCAGATGTCTCCTCCAAGATGGAAAGATGTGAGCCAAGACCGAGATGAAATAGCAAAACTGGCAACTCAGCTCGTGGACAATGTTGCCTGATACATACACTCGCCCTCCGACTTGAGTAAGAAAACGGGAAGTTTAACGAAGTGGCGCGAAAAATCATGATTACATGAATGATCACCGCCGCACAAAACGTACCGATGCGATCGTTCATGAACGATCACCGCTGCACAAGGGTTAATAGAGTCTGCTGACTTGAAAATAGTAGAGACAGTAGATGGAGTCAAGATGGTGGCGAGAAATGCTATTAGTTTTCTTGCCTCTCGTATCTGTGAATAATATCCAGCTTCACTTCAAGAGTAAAAGACTTCCTGGTCTTCTTAGCAACACTAGGCGACATTGCAGGGCGTTTTGGTGGTGGTAAGTCGAGCGAGGAAAGATGAACTGCTGCTGACGTTGTTATTGTTTTGAACAGGGGGAGTGAGTGGTGCGCATGTTGTCCATGAGAGGTGCTAGTGTATTCAAAAGCCTGTCAGCTTGCGTGATACGGCGGGGCTTTCAAACTTGGAAAAGATTACCTCGATAAAACTTCGTTAAAGCGAGTTTGGTGTTTGTTAAACGAGCAGATGGTAGTAAAATGAAACCTTCGTTGTAGCAAAATTTCGTTGTGTGAACCTTCATTAAGCAGGGGTTGCCTGTATATATATATATATATATATATATATATATATATATATATATATATATATATATATATATATATATATATAACACACACACACACACACACACACAGTCACCCATTGTTATAGTAGAACTCATCCGTAGCTACCCACAAGGTGTGGCTCCTCTTGGGTGCGACGTTGCCACTGCTATACCAGTACCTTCTTCAAAAAAAACGGAGTGATGATCATTCTCTACTTCACTAAAAGAAGTCAGAAGAGACCCAAATACCTATGCAGCTATACAGTATATTAAATGCAATAAAGATTCTGGTTATATACATGAAAATAAGACAAATAATTTACATATTTGTCAAATAAGTGCACATACGAGTAGAAACACAGAGTAATATATTGAGTGGTTCCTTGCTTGAGGCTTGAGTTAAAGGTAAGAATGTTGCCCGATTTGCTTTCTCTTGCAAGAAATATCTATTAAGGCGGAATATGAATTCCTTGGTCTGGCTGCGCAAGACAGTGTATGACGGGGAAGCGTCAGGGGGTCCTTCCATGGTAGTGACCAGAGGAGGAGTGAAGCGACACGTGCGTGGCGACCTGACTCACCCTCCCAACCTCCCCGGGAATTTCCATCTGGGTCGTGAGTGGCAACGTCGCCTGACCTGATATGACACATCACCGTCCATGTACATGAACTAGCTTAATTTATTTTCATATATGACAATTATTTATATCATCTACCACTTAATTAAGGTTTCTGAATGTTCTGAGAACATTTTTTTGATAATGCTATGAATACAGGACAGTGAGTAGTTTGTTTTTATTGGAGATTTGGTATAGTCTCACGGCAGACATGGCCAACGTCCTATGGGTAGGTACGGATGAGTTTTAGTATAACAACAGTTTCCATTAAAATGGATTCATTTTTACAAAGATTGCTACCAACCACAAATTCAAATAAGGCATTTTTTTTTTCTGATTAATACATAGAATTTTTGTCACTATGTACTGACATATGTAATTTTCTTTAATTAAACACAGTTTGGGAGATCTATTAATTTTCCATGGATTTTCTTTATAAAGAGTGTGTTACTAAGCCCTACAGGTAACAAGGGATGACTGTATACATATGTACATGCTGCAAGATAGTCTCTTCCAAAAAGGGCTAGACAAAAGATGTTCAATTTTTGCCTTTGCACTCATTCATGCCACTCTGTTAGCCCTTTGCCCTCGATAGAGAAAAGAAAGTACTTCTGCCTCACTGTATAATGATGAGTAACACTGCTTGAAAAGATCAGGAATCCTCTCCAACAATATATTTAGTATCTACATATACATATATTTACCTGTGCTATTTTAGCCATAGCTGCACTGTTCTGGGGATCAAACAATGGCTTCTTCTCTTCCTTCTTGTCTTCTTTAGTTTCCTCTCCTCCACCTCCAGTTACTTCAAGAACACTATCATTGTTAATTGCCTTTTCTTCCACATTGGAGAGTAAACTGGCAGTGGCTGGACTTGGAGGAATGGGAGGCAAAGGAGGGGAAGCACACTCCTCAGTTATTCTGCCAAGAGCCGAGCTGCAACATGACAAAAGGTGGGGCTAGAGACATAAAAAACATTTCCCATTTACAGTCCTTTCAAATATTCACAATTTTAAAGTCTCAGATACCCAGCACTGTCCTGGTAAAAAAAAAAATAAAATAAAATAAATAAATCAAATAAATAAATAAATAAAATGCACACACACACACACACACAATTAATTTCACTATGCAATTTAACTAGCTGCCACTAACACTCTCACCTCAGGTCAGCATCACAAGTGTGCATGTCGTATCTGGGGTACATGGTTGCATGAAATTTCAAACTATTACTGTATATAACAATGATTCCCTCATGAAACTGAACTAATAGTCTAGTATCATGTATGAAATTACATACAATGAAATTATTGTTTTTCACACCAACAAAACATCTTAATAATATGAACCTTTCTGGATAATTAAATAATTCAAACAACATGCATTTCAAAGTACGATATATATTTATATCCACTGAATGGGAGTGCACGGCAACCAGGAGTGCATGCATATGCTCCCTGGAGTGATGGGATTAAGTAAACAAGACTTACCATGTAATCATGTTAACTTACTCTCAAAACAATAGTCACATCCATCCTGACAATCTTGCAAGACATAGGATTACAAATGTTGCCTACCTTAAGTGAGAGATGTCAGCAGTTCCAACACTGATCACACTGGAAGCTCTTGATCCTCTTTTGCTGGGTCCTGGTGACTCACTGAGGGAAAAAAAAAATATAAATGAATAAATAAATATTGCAATAAAACACTGAAATAATTTTCATAGCGTAATTGTGAAAAAATTAATCACATGACTTTCAAAATAGTCTTTCCTTTTCTGTATTGGATCGGCTAAGATTAAATCTACTTACATGACCTGAACATCATTATCTGATGGTGATGTTGATCTGGACGACGAGTATGAATGACTTGAAGAGTCTGAAGAGGACGAGGAAACACTGCGCCTGCGAGACTTTTTGCTCTTGCGCTCTCTTCCTTCCCTCTCATGACGAGAACTATGCTTGCGGCGCTTCTTCTTGTGGGATGACCTGAAAAAAAGAGCAACAGTGAAAAAAATGAGAACTGACCCTTTCAAATATGAGGAATGTAAACCTTGTCTCCATATATAACTATGATTTATCAATACATTACATTCCATCACAGTTGTTCTCACTACTTTGATCACAGTTATCTCCACAGAATATTTATGAAGCAAGGTACAATATGCCCTCACCCTCTCACAACCCCTCCCAATCAATTCACCTCCAAAATACAATCATGTTGGATATAGAATTATTACACTGCAGCTTCACTTCCTATTCCAGTAATACAAGTGAGGCAAGTTCATACTTGTGTGATTTTGGTGACCTGGAGCGTGAGCGGCGCTTCTTGTGCCTGCGTGACCTTGACCTTGACCTCTTTCTCTTCTTGCGTTCCCTGCGACTACTCGGGGAGCGGCTCTCTGACCGCCCGTGCCGCTGCTTCTTGCGACTCCGAGTTCTTGAAAGAAAGGTTGGGTTCATTAATACACTGGAAAACAGAATGGTTTGGAGAAAATTGTAAAAAATGGAAGTATCAAGATTCATATAGGGAAGATACAAAAACAAGTTATAGTAATAAGATTCTCAAGGCATAAGTAGGCATACTTGAAGAGTATGTATGGGAAGCGCTGTTCAGCTTCAACCCATTAGCGGCGCAGGCAATTTTATTTATAATAGTACCCATATTAGGGCCCATATCACCACCCAACACATCTTTGGTGTAACCATCTAGAACCTGGGTATCATGGTGACATGTAGGTAACTTTAAACCACTGGACAAATGGTAAAGTTTCAAGGCGGTACATGGTAGAATTCGAACCTACGCGTGGATGTCTGCCCGATCATACCCTCACCACTTTATGCACGACGCCACAGTGGAAATACCAGTCAGGTCTTACGAGCTGCCACTCACCCTATCAGACTTTGTGTATACTTACCTGACTTACCCTGCCAGCTGTGAGTATATGTAGACGACCCAAGGTACCTGAATACTAACATGATAAAAAGGAAGAGGTGTGGTAGGAATGGAAGAATGGGTTTGGGAGGGGTGGGTCAAAAGCAAGTTTCACCGCCTTGTAAATCATCACTGTCTGTTCACGTCTTTGGCATCTTCCTCACATCACTGCCCCTCGCTGCCACTGGCCTCTAGCCTTCCCATCTCCATACTGCTCCAACACAAATATTACGGCTCATATTTCGAGTCTTCTGTTACCTCAATACTATCCCAGCATCCACAAGAACATTTGGAAATGTCATCAAATGAGGCCAAACGAAGATAAAAAAAAAAAAAACATTATCACAGCAGGAAAATTCTGTCACACTAGTGACTGGAAGAATAAAAGTAGTTCTCTTGACGATCCGTACCTACACCTGCACGGCCGCCCTCGGCGAAATAACAGCAGAGAGCCACTGCAACACATCTGCAACAAGTCAAAAGACCATAGATAACTGCAATATATGTGGGACACTAGTCCCATGATCTGCCTACCTGCAGCAACTGGGTTTAGGAACAGTAAATAAAATAAATAAAAAAATTACATCTTCACAAATGTGAAATCTTGCATCTTTTTTATGATTGCTTCTGCTGCTGCTGCTGCTACTGCTGCTGCAGGTAAACTCATTAAACTTCAAAATCTCTAAAATCTTAAGAATGTTGAAATTGTTCATCAGCAAGACAATGAAGAATGTGATGCTGAGAGGAATGAAACCTTCCTGAACCACAAGATCATTTCAGTGAGGTAACTAAATCACTGAGGTTCATTTGTGGCAAGTTCAAGAAGGTTTTTCTCTCTTCTTGCTGAGTATAAATGACCCGTAGGCACACCACAGCGTGAGGGTTGTGAAGGGCACCACAAGGCAGGAACACATACCCGACAATACTGAAGACTCTTTGGGAGCACTGTGTTTCACATGTTCAACAGTGTCAGTGTTGGCTGGAGGCTCTGGAATGGAGGTCCTGGAAAAAAAATGAAAGAAGTAAACTAAGCTGTAAAATCCACATCACAATCAGGTTAATCTTTTTTATATGAAGGCCCACTAATAGTGAATAGTGAGTAGAGAAATGACTTACCAATCATTTTTAGATAAGCTGTTTGTACTTGTTTCAGTTCTGTTGGTTCTGTATGTTTCAGTCATCTCCAGTCCACTTGGGGTTGGTGGTGACTGCGCAGGAGGTGGAGGGGGAGGAGGTGCAGGGGCCTCCTTGGGTGGCATGGGGACCCCTGGGCCGGGACTGGCAGAATGCGAGCGTGACCTTGATGGGGTGGAATGGCGAGTGCTGGCCAGGGATGATCGAGGTGACTGTGATGCAGAGTTTAGGATCTGAGCTGCTATCTCGGGTGGAAGCTGTGGACCTGTAATAGGACACAAGTGATCTCTCACAATATTTGCTAAATAAAGGAGCAGAAAAGCCACGAGTCTGACACAAATGAAAGTCAGTTAACATCATTCAAAATAATTAGAAACCTATAGTTCCTAATATTGCTGCTCCTGAAAATTTTTCAAACTGATCATAACACAAAGTTAGGAAAATTATGAAATTATATAAATGTGTATGTTGTGATATCTATTCACAATTTTAAAAGGAAGCTTTTCACAACAAAAGTTAGAGGATAATTTCCTTATCTCCTTACCATAAACAGGCTGGGCAGTACTCTCATCCTCTCTGCTTCCTTTCTTTAGCCGGGAAAGAAACATGGCTGCTTTCTTCCTCCGTTCCTGCTGCTTGCATTCAGAACGTGCTGTCCCATCACTTGGTAGGCAGGCACTCTCCTTCCCATGCTCTTCACTGAATCCCTTCTCTTTGTGGTTGCATTCCTCAGTGTCCATGTCCTTATCCATTTCCTGAGCTGTGGAAATAACAAGGTATAAATGGACATGGGAACAAAGGGAAACAATAAATACAAACTTCCATCATGATCCAGTAAAACTATTAGGACAAAAACAGCCAATACTTACCATATTTGAAGATGTCATACATGTCATCATTATCACCAGAAGCATCTGTTGATTCCTCCATTTTCTCGATAACCTTCTCCTTCTCTTTCTCTTTTTCCCTCTCCTCCTTCTCCTTCCTCTCTTTCTCTTCTTTCTCACGTCTCTCTCTCTCCTCCTTTTCCTTTATCTTTCGTTTCCTTCTCCTCTCCTCCCGCTCCAACCGCCTCTTCTCTTTCTCCTCCTCGTCCATGTCCTCATCATCAGAAGACGACGACTCCACAGGGAAGGTGGAGTGCCTATCTATATTGACATCTTGCTCCCTTGATTTGATGGAGAAGCAAATGGTTGAAGTCTGCTTGTTGCCATTGTTATTGTTGCTGCTTCTGCTACTGTTGCTACTGCTGCTGTTGCCTCCTCGCTTGTCCTTCCTGCTACTAGAGTTTCCTTCCACAAGGCTGCTCAGGGATGATGCCTTATCCTGGAAACAAGTAAATTACCAGGTCAATTCAAGTACTATAGATATAATAACAAATTCAATAAGAGATTG
Source organism: Portunus trituberculatus (assembly GCF_017591435.1). Taxonomy (NCBI): domain Eukaryota; kingdom Metazoa; phylum Arthropoda; class Malacostraca; order Decapoda; family Portunidae; genus Portunus; species Portunus trituberculatus. The sequence goes on from NC_059273.1 coordinate 16,671,280, forward strand.
TAAACTCCTCCATAGTTTTACAAAGTAGTCCTACATCCTGTCTTTCTACTGAGGCCATCAACAAATAAGAGAACTGGTCTTTCACAGTAATTCAGCAGCTACAAAGCATCAAATCAAAGCAAGCCAATTCCTACTCACCTCAACTCCATCCTTAAATATATCACCATACACCTCAGTGTAGAGGCGTATCTTGCATCGGTAGTATGGGTAGTACTCATGGTCCTTCTTCAAAAAGCTGAACCTGGGGTCATCTGCAGACAATAAAGGTACAGTTAGCTTTCTTGAAATATGCAGAGGAATGAAACAGTGTCAGCAATTTATCCAGTTCATATCACAAATACTCCCTCAAGATCTCACCTCTACTTCGCACCATCGTTTCAAACTCAACACCATTTTTTATGATGTAACTGGCCATCTTGTCAATCACCATCTGCACATCTGGTGGTGGCCACTTGATGTTGCTGTATTCACTGGCACCCTTGCTGGCAGAAGGGGAGGACTCGGACTCATCATCCGAGTCAGAGTCATAGTCCCTGGTGCGATTGAAAGATGGGTAATCCACTAGCTGCTTCACCTTGGGTTGGGGTGTTGCCTTATTCTCTACTTTCTTCTCCAGTGTGGGTGTGTCTGAGCGTTCAGCAATGGGTGTAGAGGTTGCAACCACTCCAGGAGAGGCTGGTGCTGGGGACTCACGGCTTTCTACAACAGTTGTGTTCTTTTGCTTCTCTTTAATTTTATGGATGAGCTTGAAGTAAGCACAATCTGAAGAGGGTTTGAGGGCTGAGGTAGGCGTCCCCGGGGCAAGGTCTGGTTTGATGCCGGCTGAGAGACTTGGGTGCAGGTACTGGTCACCATTGCCATCACTATCTTTCCTCGATCTGACTTGATCAGCTTCATCAGCTGGAGTGTATCTGTAAGGATAGAACAGCAAATTTATAAACTGCATTTGATGGAAATAAAATCCTCATTCTATTAGCTTTAAAATATTGTTTTGTCTTTTATACTTAATTCTTATGCAATTTCAATCTCCTATAGCCAGAAAGCTTTCTTACCTTCCACTCTTGATCATAGCAACCATGTGCTTGTAGTAGGCATTCAATGGATTGTCAAAAGACAGAAAACCAAACATTGGATTGTCTGCTTGCTTTGTCTTGATGATGATCTCCATTTGGCCTCCTTGTGTCACAATGAATTTGGAAGTCTTCACAATGATTTTGTTTTGCTTAATAGTTTCAGGCTGAAAAATAAATTACAATTCATCATTAAATGATGATAATAGTAACATTTATATAATTATGTATTTCATCACCATAATGAATAGGAGGATAAATCAGAAAATACACTGTACGCAAAGAAATAATTTGCCTTACAAACATGATATAAAGCTAGACACATAAATTAAGTGCTTGAGGAAACATGATTTGACTTAACCCAACACAATACAAGCTAATTAGCTCCATTTAATTTTTAGTTTCTTGAGAAACATAATAAAGTTGAGCACATACCACCACCATTCCCTGTGGGACATTAAGCTCAGCGGGTGGAACATAAGTGTCCTCATCTGCTTCTGGCATGTATCCTGAGCTCTGCTCCTGTTCCTGCTGCTGTTGCTGCTGATCACCCTGCTGCATTTGGTAGTGTTCCAGGTATTCAGAGCCATGCTCACCACTCATACCAGTCATGTCCCCTACCATGGCTTGCCCGTCATAATTGAAGCCAACCTGGCTGTAAGTGTAGGTGTCAGACCCAAGTTCAGCCATCAAACGTTTGGCCTCTTCATCTGAAACAGAACAAACAATTTTATTGGAGTGTTTATCACACCAAACTAGATTTACAAATTTCATTACATTCCAACATTCCAAATTATTTCACATCTTTAAGACCTTTGACATTTTCAAAACCACAGAAATTTTGTTAAATCACTATAAAAATTTTGTTTTAACCTGTCATCAAAATTGTTTTAACATGTAGGCTCTTCAATTACATTTACAGGATTAAGTGTAGCCTGCTACCCTATCAGCAGATGGTAGTGAAGATAAGGAAATAACTAGAATAATACAAGCAGGATGGAGAAGCTGGAGAGATGTATCGGGAGTAGTGTGTGACAAGAAAATGCCAGTAAAACTAAAGGGAAAGGTATATAAGACTGTGGTGAGACCAGCAATGACATATGGAGCAGAGGCATTGCCTGTGAAGAAAGTAAACAACTAGAGGATAGAAGTAAGAGAAATGAGGATGTTATATTGGATGTGTGGCGTGACAAGGGAGAACAGAATAAGCAATACAAGGATCAGAGGAACAGTGAAGGTGGGACAGATATTGAAGACGACTCAGGAAGCAAAGCTAAGATAGTACGGGCACATAATGAGGAGGGATGCAGCAAGTAAGGAGAGGAGAGCCCTGGATATGGAAGTGCAAGGAAAGAGGAGAGGAAGACCCAAGATAAGATGGAAAGACTGTATAAAAGACGACATGAAAGAGAAAGGACTGCAAAACAACATGGTTGGTGACAGAAGCAGGTGGAGGTGACTCATCAAAAACAGCAACCCCATATAAGGACGGGATAATCAGCTGACAAAGAAGAAGTGTAGCCTGCTACAATCATGGCCACCAGTTAACTTCTAACCCATCTGATGGTCTTACCTTGGAAAGCCTGGTACTGAAACTCATCATGGTACAGGGCCAGGTAACGCTCATAGTCACACCTTTCCTCCTCTGCTCGCTCTTCTTCTGACAGACCCTCCCACCGGTCACCACCTCCTCCAGACTCAGCCTCAGACAGGTCATACAGTGCTCCCCGTACATCATACCTGATTACAAGGAAAATACAAGTAACTGACTTCCTCAATCGATCAGGTAAAGACTTGGTTAATGTTCACTAAAGTCCTTGTCAGTAGCTTAAGACATGACTACATGTTGTGGTAATATATTCACTGTACTTTATATTTGTGAAGTTTTTGGTATTCTTACTCTTTTACCGTAATCAACATAGGTAGTGTTTCTTACCATTCTCATCATATAAAGCTTCTCATTCTGAGTAATTTGAACCCCATAGTCTATACTGCCATTACAAATTGTTTATAATGCTGACAAATTTTTTTAAAGATTTACCAGTTTTGTGGGGAATGAGATAATGCACCACCACACCTGCATGTGTGATGGACAGATGGGCAATGAGGAACTTCATTAGGTGTGTGTGTTTGTGTTTGTGTGTGTGTGTGTGTGTGTGTGTGTGTGTGTGTGTGTGTGTGTGTGTGTGTGTATTTGTGCATGAGCAATATCAATCTAGGTGATAGGTTCTTTTATTTGAGCATGCAGCAACTTAAAAAAAGAAAGTAATACAGAATAAATCTAGCCAATCAGAGCACTTTGTGCAGAGAGAAGTGGAATATTTGAATCAGTCTATGAAAGATGTCTGTCGGTGAAGGGTGTTGCCTCAATCATTTCCATTATTTTGCCAGATTCTACAAAGAAAAATAACATAGCTTCATATTAATTTCTTAACCTTACCAGTCAGGTTAGGCTAGTTTGCTTTGGTTAGAAGAGTTTAAATTACTTAAATTACGTTAATTTATTATGAGGAAGATGTCTCAGCAGTGTGTATCACCTCAACTAGGTTACATCAGATAAGTTAGATTAGGTTGGCAGAGCCAGCGGTGTGCATCAGTGGCAGCGAGTACTCTCCAGTCTCCACGGCAGTAACAATCCAAATTTTGGACCGTTACTTGTGGTATTTTGTAATGACAAAATGATCTTTTCTAATACATTTGTCTGTTTTGCATCAATCTTTTCTTTTTTATTGCAAAATTGTACTTTCTGAGGGAATGGACAATGTTTGTTGTGGGAAATGAGGGGTGAAATGAAAAAATTATTGATTTGCAAAGGAAACAAAGTATAAATTTATTCAAGACAATTAAAACCTCCCAGAAAAATATAGTTTCATTCAGAAGTAAGACTGTGGTGAAAGAGTAAAAATATACCATTTCTGTTTTGCATAGCTGGGTATCATAGACACATACTGATGCTTTTGAAAATCAACACACGCTCCAAAACCAGAGCTAGTAGGTTAGGTTAAGTTAGTCTGTGTTACGAATTAAACCAAATTTTGCATCTCCTAAAAGTCTAATGAAACAAAATACCATGTTCGGCAAAGGAAGTTGTATATTTTTACCAAAGATTCAATATATGAAAGACTAAGAAAGTATAAGATGTGGACAGTTGTCATGAACTAGGAACAATAATTTGTACAATACTGGCACAACGCTATGCGGATGTACACTCGGTATTAAAGATATACTGGGAACATCTTCACATTTTTAAACAGAAATTACTTATGAGCCAAGTGAATGTAAAATGAATGGAATTTGGATTGACAGGATAAATACTGAAGCTTACCTTACCTTTTACTAAACTACCGTGACTTTAAGTTCCATAACCTCACACAGCTGCACTGGTTCTGCTGATCACTACTGCTCCATTACACATCAACCATGACTAAGGACAACGCCACCTCGGAGCTGATAACACCGAGGCATTATTAAAGTAACACCAGCACAACCTCTCCTCACTTTAACCCCCACTTCCCCTGCCCAGCCTCTTACTACCATTCAAGCGTGCCCAAGAGTCCCCATAGCCCTGCAAGGAGACCCACCCGGAGCTTGTAAGATACCTAAGGGAAGGAGGGAGGAAGACAGCCCCCATTACCTACCTATCGACCATGACGCTATTGTCGCCCATCCAGGGAATTAAGTGGCTCCCTTTCTCCAGATACATAGCCTTGTCATTGTCACGGAACAGTTTGCACGAGTATCCGAACACCAGCAGGTCCTCGTGGCCATTATTTCCCTCTTTATCTCGTGATTCCCAGATGCTCCTCCCATACTCGGCCGCCATGACACAATGGGTGGTGACTGGTGGACCAAGGAAGACTGGAGGTGTGGGCTGTGGGGGTCGCCTCTCCCATCCCCCCACACCCATTCTCTATCTTATCCTGTGTTTTCCTATTCTATATTTTCAGTCCTTCATGTAAGCTTTGAAATTTTTATTATACTCCAATAAAATGTTTGTTTTCTTTGCACGAGGCTGCTTAGTGTTCATCCTCTTCATTTTCATCTTTCGTTACCCATTACCTCAGTGCCCAGCCTGTGCTTCCATGTTCTTTATTTTAAGCTTTTCAATGTGAGTTTCATTATTTATTCCTTCATGTATTTTCACGTTTTAGAAAAAAAAATATATAAATGCTTTAATAATTTTCGGCTCCGCTTACGCTTTGAAGCAAAAGTATAAAATACACACACCTTATTTTTAAGAGTTATATTTTAGAATACAAATTAAGAAATAATAAATCTGTACAAATATATGAGAGGCGAACCGAAGTTGTAAGACAAAGGAACCAATCATGGTGGAGGAGGAAGCAGTGAGAGGACGGGAGGACCAATCAAAGGCTGGGATGCTGACAGTGCTGGCCAATCAGACACGGCGAACTCAGACTACGTAAGGGATTTAAACACTGTGAACGAGAAGGCTGTGTGCTGTCCACTTGTTAAAGGCCTCTGTGAGTATATACTGGTTATATGAACGCTTCTTTGTCCCAGTATGTACTATATTACGATTAACCACTTGAATAGCGAGACACGTTTTTACCTTGAGATTTGTGTACTATTAGATCATTTTATTAACATTAGGAAGGGTCTATGGAAGTCAGATTGATGGCCAGTCTTCACTATTTTAATCCCCCGCATGAGTTTCTGAAGCTGTATAAAGTCACCAAATAGTAAGCACAGTGACTAGAAACGTGTCATGGTGCTCAGGGGGGTTTATTTCTGGTGAAGGAGGATATAGATGTGCTTTGATATGTTAGGATCTACGTATGTACTGTATATGTTGACAAATTCGGTTAGTGAAGTCTTGAAATTACAAACATATTTCTTTTCTCGGTATTATTGCAGTTTCAACCAATACACAATACTAACTACACATTCCCACGGTCTAGATCACACTTCTACGAGCATTTCTAACATCATTTTATCCTATTGCAAATTAATAATAAGGATAGGTTAACAAAAAAGTAGGTGCTCCCTCCGTGGGCCCCCTATCACATCCTGATGGTTCACTAGTAGAAGATTGTGGTGCCATGGCTGAAATTTTTAACATAACATATAACATAAATAATAGGATAACAAAGGGCCACCAGGGCCCATCTAGGTTATCCTGTATCAGTCGCACAGCGACCTCGTCATCAGTACTTAAAGATACACTTACAAGTACACAATACATTATATACTAATTCTAAATATTTGGCCCATTAACAGGGGTAAGTCCTGCAGCGAAATCCTCTACAATTTGTGGTCCCCATACATGGGGATCATATCTCGTTTAACTATAGTAAATTTCTTATAAAAACTATCATGCAGCGCTATACATAATTATAAATCTAATAAATTTAAGTGCTTATCTAATCTGTTTTTAAACATTGTCAAACTAGTGCTATTTACAACCGTCTCTGGCAATGCATTCCAGAAGTCTACCACCCTATGACTAAAGAAATATTTTCTTATATCTAACCTGCAGCCTTGCTTTCTAATCTTCCTGCCATGATTTCTAGTCCTACTTCCTCCTCTAAGGTAAAGAAAGATCTCACATCTATGTAGTTTGTATCTGAGAACATTTTAAATAACTCTATCATATCCCTCTTATACATCTCCTCTCAAATGAAAACATGTTTAATGCCTTTAATCTATCTCTATACTCCAGGCGCTTTAAAGCTGGTATCATCCTAGTTGCTCTTCTCTGAACTGCTTCTAACATGTTGATATCCTGCCTATAGTGGGGTGACCAGGCCTGTATGCAATACTCTAAATGGGGCCTAACATAGGAATTATATAAGCTACGCACCACTTCCTTACTTTTATAACTAACATTTCTATTTATAAAACCCAGGATCCTATTTGCCCTATTTCTTGCTTCTAAACATTGCTTTGAAAATTTCATAGTCCTGTCTATCACTACTCCTAAATCCTTTCCTTCCTCTACTGCCTCTAGCCAACATCCCTCCATCTCATAGTTAAAGTTTGTGTTGTCTTTACCTAAATGCATAACCTGACACTTTTTAGAATTAAACTCCATCTGCCACCTGTCTGCCCATGCTATCAGCCTGTCCAGGTCTCATTGTATTCTGTAATTGTTCTTTTCACCCTGTACTGCACATGCTATCTTAGTATCATCTGCAAACTTTGATACTTTGCTACTAATTCCTATATCTAAATCGTTAATGTAATGGAGTAGGCAGTAGTCACCTGCCGCCCGGTGGAATACTCCAGGAGAGGTACTTACGGGGATGTAGGCAGTGCTGCAGACTGAGTGATTCCCCGTGTCCTCTCTTCCCGGTTCCCTTTGTGGTCTCATTTATACAATTGAGCAGCTGCAGCCTGCCCTCTAAAGACAACTTCTACTACTTCCTACACTACACTACAACACCTTACACTTTTATACTCTCTTCAAATCAAAATTTAATAATGGCTTCACCACGCCCTGCCTCAGAGTCCCCCTCTGGGGAGGGGACCATAAATGTCCCCAGGTCGGACTGCCCTCTGCTGTCGACCTTGGGTGTCTTGACACTTCATCTAATACTTTCACTATCAATTTCTGCAACATTCGTGGCCTTCGTTCTAATTTTCAATCTGTGGAACACCACCTCTCCTCTACTAAACCTCATCTTCTCTTCCTAACCGAAACACAGTTGTCTGTGACTACTGACAGCAGCCCTTTTCTGTTCCCTCCTACTTGCTCTATCCTCATTTTCAATCCAAAGCTGGATGTTGCGCATACGTGCGTAACGACACCACTTGCTCTCGTGCCCACAATCTTGAATCTTCAGAATTTTCTACCATCTGGCTAAGACTTCAATGTCACTCTCTAACTAAATTCATCTGTGCTGTATACCTCTCACCTAATTCCTCTGACTATGTAAAATTCTTTGACTATTTGACTTCCAAGGTGGAGCACATCTTATCTCACTTTCCTTTGCTGAGATCTCCATTTTAGGGATTTCAATGTTCACCACCAGCTTTGGCTTTCATCTTCTTTCACTGACCAACCTGGTGAACAAACCTTCAACTTTGCTATCCTTCATGACCTAGAGCAGCTAGTGAAGTTCCCTACCCGTATTCCTGACCGCCTTGGAGACACGCCCAACATTCTTGATCTTTTCCTAACCTCCAACCCTTCTGCTTACTCTGTTAAACTTTCCTCTCCGTTGGGCTCCTCCGACCACAATCTAATTTCCGTTACCAGTTCTATCACTCCAGTGCAGCCTCAGGACCCGCCTAAGCGGAGGTGCTTCTGGCATTTTAACTCTGCTAAGTGGGAGGAACTAAGGCAGTACTATTCTGATTTCCTTGGGATGATTATTGTTTTCATGTCAGAGATCCTTCTCTTTGTGCCGAGCGCATAACAGAGGTGATTATCTCTGGCATGGAGCTATACATTCCTCATACTTTCTCTAACCCTAAAGCTAAAAAGCCTTGGTTTAACTCTGCTTGTTCTCGTGCTGTCAATGATAGAGAGGCGGCTCACAAACGGTTCCGTAGCCATCCAACTGCTGAAACTCATGCCCTATATATTTCTGCCCGTAATCATGCCAAATCTATTCTCCAACTTACTAAAACTCTTTCATCAATAGAAAATGTCAAAGTCTTTCCAATTCTAACTCCTCTCGAGATTTCTGGCATCTAGCCAATAATATCTCTAACAACTTTACTTCTTCGTCTTTCCCTCCTTTACTTCATCCAGATGGCTCTACAGCTGTCTCTTCTTTTCTAAAGCTGAACTCTTCGCTCAAACCTTTGCTACCAACTCAACTTTGGATGATTCTGGGCATATTCCTCCTACTCCTCCACCCTCTGACTACTTCATCCCTAAAATTAAAATTCTTTATAAAGACGTTTTCCTGGCCCTCTCTGGCCTTGATTCTCGGAAGGCTTACGGTCCGGATGGAGTCCCTCCTGTTGTTCTCAAAACTGTGCTTCCGAACTCGCTCACTGCCTGGTCAAACTCTTTCATCTGTGTCTCTACTTCTATTTATCCTTCTTGCTGGAAGTTTGCTCACATTCAACCTGTCCCTAAAAAGGTGACCACTCCAATCCTTCTAACTACCGCCCTATAGCTTTGATTTCCTGCCTTTCTAAAGCCTTTGAGTCTATCCTTAATAGGAAGATAATGAGGCATCTATCAGCTCACAACCTTCTCTCTGATTGCCAGTATGGTTTCCGTAAAGGCAGATCTACTGGTGATCTTCTTACTTTCCTAACTGAATCTTGGTCATCCTCTTTAGGGACTTCGGTGAAACCTTTGCTGTCGGCCTTGACATATCGAAAGCCTTCGATAGAGTCTGGCACAAATCTTTAATTTCTAAACTACCCTCCTACGGATTCTATCCTTCTCTCTGTACCTTCATCTCCAGTTTCCTTTCCGATCGTTCTATTGCTGCTGTAGTAGACGGTCACTGTTCTTCCCTAAAACTATCAACAGTGGTGTTCCACAGGGTTCTGTCCTATCACCCACTCTCTTTCTATTATTCATCAATGATCTCCTAAATCTGACTCAATGCCCTATCCACTCCTATGCTGATGATACCACCCTGCATTATTCAACAGCGTTCAACAGACGCCCAACCCAACAACAATTAAATGACTCAAGGCGAGATGCTATGGGACGCCTAACTTCTGATCTTTCACTTGTTTCTGATTGGGGCAGAGAAAACCTGGTTTTGTTCAATGCCTCAAAACTCAATTTCTACAACTATCTACTCGACATAACCTTCCAGACAACTATCCTCTCTTCTTCAATAACACTCAACTTCCCTCTCCTCTACATTAAACACACTCGGTCTATCCTTCACTAAAAATCTAAACTGGAAATTTCACATCTCTACTCTTGCTAAATCAGCTTCCAAGAAGTTAGGTGTCCTATGGCGTCTTCGTCCATTTTTCTCTCCTCCCAGCTGCTTGCTCTGTACAAGGGCCTTATCCGCCCGTGTATGGAGTATGGCTCTCATGTCTGGGGGGGATCCACACACACAGCTTTACTAAACAAGGTGGAATCTAAAGCTTTTCGTCTTATCAACTCTTCTCCTCTAACTGACTGTCTTGATTCTTTAAGTCACCGCCGCAATGTTGCATCTTTATCTGTCTTCTACCGCTGTTTTCATGCTGTCTGCTCTTCTGAACTTGCTAACTGCATGCCTTCCCCTCCTGCGGCCTCGCTGCACAAGACTCTCTACTTCTTCTCATCCCTATTCTGTCCATCTTCCTAATGCAAGAGTTAACCAGTATCTTCACTCCTTCATTCCCTACACTGGTAAACTCTGGAACTCTCTACCTGTGTCTGTATTTCCACCTGCCTATGACTTAAACTCTTTCAAAAGAGGAGTGTCAAGACACCTCTTACGTTAACTGGACCCTCCTTTTAGATTTTTTTGTTTTTCTCTTTCTACTTTCTTCTTAACAGGGCCTGGCAACCAGCGGGATTTTTTTTTTCCAACACTTTGTTTGCCCTTGGCCAGTGCCCTTGTAATGTAAAAAAAAAAAAAAAAAAATTTAAATGCTCCCAAATACTACCCTTAATGATTTTCTCTAGTATCTTACATACTATACTAGTTAAACTGATCGGTCTATAATTATTCGCATCATCCTTCCTACCTTTTTAAATATTGGAGTAACATTAGCTAACTTCCAGTCCTGAGGTATCTCAGCAAACCTAAGTGATCTTTCAAAGATTAACTTAAGTGCTTCAGAAATACTGTCTACACCCTCCCTAAGTACTCTGGCATGTAGCTCATCAGGACCACTAGCTTTCCTATCGTCTAGTTCAAGAATAAATTTCCTAATAATTCCCGGTTTTATATCAATATTTTCTAAAGCTCTTAAACTACTCGTCGCACTGTTTGTAACAGGATTTCCTATTCTTTCCTAGTAAATACTGAAGAAAATTGTTCATTCAATAATTCTACTATGTCTTCATTTTGATCCACTACTACACCATCTTTTCTGAGTGGTCCAATCCTATCCTTATTTCTTTTATCACTGACCTTGTAATAACTATATAATTTTTGGGATCTTTACTCCCAGCTCTAGCTAGTTTTATCTCTGCCTGCCTTTTACTTTTTTATAACCTTACTCAAATCATCTCTGACCTGTCTGTACCTAATCAAATCTACATCTTCCCACTTTTCTGCAACTCTCTGTATGCCCTCTTCTTCTCTCTGATCTGGCTACCTATCTCATGAGTCCACCATAATGGCTTCCTGTTTCTCTGCCTTATATCTTTGTAAGGGATACACTGCATCACTATACCCTTTACTACAACCTTAAAAATATCCCACATCTCCTGTGCAGTTTTATTTCCAAAACTATCTTCCCAGTTTACCTCTCCTAATAACTGACGTAACCTACCATAATTGCCTTTCTGATAGTTTGGGACTCTAGTCTTATTCACTATATTATCCCTACTGGAATTAATGATAAATCTAATTATATGATGGTCACTGTTTGCTAAAGTCTCTCCTACCTCAACTTCCTTTAAACAATGCTCAATATTTGTTAGTACTATGTCTAAAACCTTCCTCCCCCTAGTAGGTTTATCTACCATCTGCACTAAATAGTTATCCTGAAAACTTTCCATAAACTTATTTTCACTAGCATCTCCTACCATCCTCTCCCAGTTTACTGACTTAAGATTAAAATCCCTAAGATAATTGTCTGACTAGTACACCCCTATTTATCTCATCTACCATAAGGTTGTCTACATCTGCTGACTGGTTAGGTGGTCTATAAAAGCTCCTACTCTAATAACCTTACTTTTGTTTACTCTAACATCCAGCCATAAGGACTCTACTCTGTTATCTACCTTAATACCATTAACCTGACTGGAAATGAAGGATTTTTACATAAATAACTACTCCTCCACCTATCCTACCAATTCTCTGGTGTAAATACATAATGTATCCATCTACTTCATATTCTTTCCTATTTTCCTAAACTTTTCCTCATTTACCCATGCCTCTGTGACACATACAACATCTAAGTCCTCCTCAACTATATAACTAGATAACTCGTCCTTCTTGTTCCTAAGACTCCTGGCATTTACATAAAAACATTTAAGTCCTGCTACCTTCCTAGATGCTGTCTCCTTATTTGGAATCCTAATCTTATTCTCTCCTATTTGCACCTGGAAATCTTTCCTAATCTTTTCACTATCTCTGTTTATCCTATCTAATTTATGTCTAGCATCTTTCTTCTGGAATGCATTTGCTACCTCACCCCCTACACTCCATCCCAACTCCCCTCCAGACATCCACTCAGCACATCCACACCCTTCCTACTCAGATGCACACCATCCCTAGCATACAAATCCCTTCGCCCATAGAACCTATCCCATACATCCACAAAGCTGACACCCACATCCTTACACATCCCTTTTACCCGATCATTCACACCAATGGCTCTAGACAACCATTCCTGCTAACATACACACGAGGCAAGATTCCTGACACTACACACCTCCTACCACTCTCCCTTATCTTGCCTAACATTTCCGAAATCTTGCCACTAACTCCTCCGACCCACCTGCTCTGACATCGTTCCCACCTACGTGCAAAACTACTACACCCTCCCTCTCCATCCCCCCAACCCTCTTCTGCACCTCCTCACTCACTGCCTTCACACCTGCACCAGGCATACACACGTTCGTCCTCCTATCCCTGTCTTTCCCACAGAAAGTGCTATCTAAATACCTAACCTGAGAGTCACCCACCACACACACCTGAGGTGTGCTAGGCACAACCATCCTCCTCCTCTCCTCTACCCCCTTCTTTCTCCTTTCACTCACCACAACCACTTCATTCACTCCTCTCTCTTTCACTCTCCCTCCCCTCCAACAAACCGAACCTATTTTCACACTCAACAGGTTTAGTCCTATCCTCCCTAACTGCCTCCGCTTTCCTTCCCTCGCAACCTGCCATCTCTGCCCATCCTGACTACTATCTTTCCCAGTCTGGCTCGCCTGCTCCCTCTTCCCCACTCTGCTCTTCCCGACAGAGGGCCAAGCCACCCTGTCGCCCTCAGAAGGTCCAACCTTCGGCCTAACACTGATCTCCTGCCTAATTTTTCCACTGCCTCCCCAAGCCTCTTAACCTCCTCCTTCAACTCAAAGATGAGAACTTCGTTCGCACTTTTCCCCTCACTTAGCTTTCTGATTTCCTCTCGCAATTCTCGGTGCTCAAGAGAAAGAACTAAATTCTCGCTCTTGAGCCTACACACCATACACTCAGAAAAGTCAACGACCTTCCTGTCATGCCCACACATCTCACACACAACAAACTCTCCCAATCCCACCTCAACACTCTCTTTCACGCACTCAATCACACTCTGATATACCTCAGTAGCTACCGCCATACTAATTTACAATCTGTTAACTCACAAACAAATAAAAATACTTGGTGACGGCGGGTGGGGAACCGCGGTGGTGGGGGGGCCTAAGTGAGGTCAACTAATCCTCTTTCAAGGTCAACTTGACAGTTACAAGCCTAGTCTCCTCGCTCTACCAAAATAATTTTAACTCACAAACACTGATTCTAACCACTATTTCACTCTAATCTAACACTTGCAGTACACACTTTCACTTCACTAACACTCAAAAGCACCACACACAGACACCAAGCACAAACACCACTCGCTAACTATAAAAACCACAGCCAAAAACGGGGCGCACACACAACACGTCCACTCGCCACCGCAGCTACAGTGAACAGTTTCTCCTCTGTTTTCAAAGACAGCTGCCCAAATCCTTTTCCCCACCAGACATTCCAGGGCACCCTTGACAATGTAAATATTACTTACTCTGCTGTGTGTAAAGGCCTTGAATCTCTTGACTCCAACTCAAGTATGGGACCAGACAACCTACATCCCAGACTTCTTAATTCTTGTCCGTCTCTTGCTTATCCCATATTTATAATTTTCTCAACTAGCCTAACAGGTGGCGTCATCCCTGACATTTGGAAAGTCTCCGATGTTCGACCTATCTTCAAAAAGGGATCTCACTCTGCTCCTCTAAACTACAGACCCATAAGTCTAACCTCAGTCTGCTGCAAGAAATTAGAGAGGATTGTGATTGTGGCCGAACACATTTATGCATTTCTTTTTATTTTATTTATTTATTTTTTTTTTACAGTAAAGCCTATAGCGCCTGTAGGCACACTTGAAGAGTGTATGGGAAGCGCTGTTCAGCTTCCGCCCATTAGTGGCACAGGCAATTTTATTTATAGTGGTACCCATATTAGAGCCCATATCACCACCCAAGCTCATCTTGAGTGTAACCACCTAGAACCTGGGTATCATGGTGATATGTAGGTAACTTTAAACCACTCGACAAATGGCAAAGTGTTTTAAGGCTGTACGTGGTGGGATTCGAACCTACGCGTGGACATCTGCCCAATCCCACGCTCACCACCTTATCCACTATGCCACCACCTCCCTTGAACATAATGCTTTACTCTCTCCCAACCAGTTTGGCTTTCGGTGTGGTAGAATAGCTGATGATCAACTATTGCTTACCTACGACTGTCTCATCTGGATTTGACACTGGAAATGTAGTTGATGTTATTCTATTTGACTTCTCTAAAGCCTTTGACGTGGTTAACCACTCGGTGCTACTCCAAAAACTCCATAGCATTGGTATCACTGGCAACCTGTTAAGCTGAATTTGCTCTTTCCTACTTGGTAGATCCATGAGAGTATCTGTTGCAGGTGTTAAAAGCAGCTACAGGGATGTAAAGAGTGGTGTACCTCAGGGCTCGGTACTGGGACCCTTACTTTTCCTACTGTATGTAAACCACCTGCCATCCACGATACAGAACAACTGTAAAATCTTTGCCGATGACTTAAAGATTTACTTGAAGTACAGCCCATCTACCCCCCTTTCACTGGCCCTTGGAACTTCGTCCTATCAGCATGACAAATAAGATCTGTGATGTTGCTTCCTCTTGGGGTCTTGACCTCAATAAGGACAAGTGTGTAGTGTTAAGGCTACAATGTGGTACAGTGCCTTGGCAACACATAGGTGCGTTGTCAGAGTATTCGCTCCAAGGACTCCCCATCACCATGGTAGACCAACACAAGGACCTTGGTGTCCTAGTAGACTCCAGTCTCAGATTCCATCACCACATTCGGTCTACTGCCAACAAAGCCTCTGGAATGTCGGCAAATTTTCTCAAAAGCACCCTCTGCAGATCCCAAGACTTCATGATCACTCTCTACAAAACTCACATACGACCAATTCTAGAGTATGCCTCCTGTGTGTGGAACACAGGCTTCTCGGGAGACCATCTGCTGGAATCAGTACAAAGAACCTGGACTCGCCACATTGAGGGCCTGTCTGAGGTACCATATGGTGAGCGACTCAGAATATTAGACCTATACTCAGTTCAGGGGCGACTGCTGCGTGCTGACCTCCTCAAATACTAGAAAATTTTCCACAAAGAGTGTGGTATCTCGCCTGAGGAAATATTTACCATGGCACCTTCTCAAGGTACAAGAGGACACAGATTCAAAATTCAGATCTCCCACAGTTCAATAGAGGCCAGGAGGAGATTCTTCTCACTATGGTGCGCCAGTATATGGAACTCCCTACCAGACAAAGTTGTGGCACAAAAATCTATCACCTCGTACAAATCAGCTTTGCATCATATTCTAGGTACACTTCTTTACAAATTCCCTGACTAGTTATCCTATTTCTTTACTTGTCTTACAACTTATACTTTTGTAAAAATCTTTTCAATGTTTCTTTGTTGTATTGCTCATAGCTAACTTCACTAACATTAATAATCATTTGAATTTTTCTCCATGTTTCATAAAGGTACACAACTCAGTCTTTTTATGCCTCGTAATTGTTCTGTTGTCATGCTAGTAACTATAATAGTTGACTGGTGTACCTTTTGAACTGTTCTGCCCTTACTTTTCTTCAGTACCTCCAACAATGTAGTACAAAGTGCTAAAGGGTAGCCAACCAGGTGATGTGAGGTAAGTTTCCCAGGAGGTTCCCAAGCTTGTTAGACATACGGAAAAAAATATATAAGGTAGGGTATATTGGTTGAAACAGCAAATTTACCCTTTTCTCTTCTCTATATTATTAGTTTACCGAGTGAAAAGTGAAATAAAGTACTGTATTTGATATTCTCTTGAAGGAGGATTATGATATGGTTTGTATTTGAGTACTGGAGAGAACTTTGATTACGGCACCCACAACCTCTTGAGTACTGGGGCGCATTTTTACTGTGAGATTTGTGTACGATTAGACCACATTATTGACATTAGGAAGGATCTATGGAAGTCAGAAGATTGATGGCCACAGTCTTCACTATTTTAATCCCCCACATGAGTTTCTGAAGCTGTATAGAATCCCCAAATAGCAAGTAGAATGAATATGGAAATGCGTCATGGCACAGAAGGGATTAATATACATAAAGAATGAGCCGGGAATCTAGGAGAGTGGGCAGGACGTGTATATTAAGAGAATGCCTTGGTTAAGATAGTTGTCATAATTTGTATATTGAGGGGAACAAAACAGAAAATTGTCATTCCCTCTAACCCAGACAGTACTGCAGATTAGTGACATGTGCTGTTGAAGGTGGCTCGTGAATGTACTGTAGTAGATCAATAGCTATAGTGAAATAGGACAAGGATATAATGGGAGTAGTTATTCCTGTCCAGTGTAACCCCGGCGCCATAAGTTTTGTGTATTTTATTCCCAATTTTTCTTTTCATATATTGCATTAGGAAGTGGCAGAGATTAGGTAAAACAGGCTTTTTAGAGTCCGTACATTAACAAATTCTAAACCGATCCCCTCCCCTTGGCTGTGCATTACCTAACCTAATGTCTGCCTCTTTTACTGTACTATATGTATACAAGAGGTTTTGGGAATGTTTGGAGGAAATTGGATGAAAATTGAGGCACAGGTTATACTGGATCTGTGCCTTGCAATGCAGTGTTCATATAACATGTATCGTCAACCGGGGTGAATACGGGGTACTTTTTATATCTTTTATTATAAAATCTACACAAATCAGTCAAATCAATTGAAAATTTGTGTGAAGGTACCTTACTATGTAATACATATTCCCTTAAAGAAAATAATAATTTTGATTATCATTATAGAAGTTATTAACATAAATAAGTGGCCTACTCTATGCCGAAGTCTTGGGGTGAATTGGGCCATCCTTTGGGCCTCTAAAGTTTTAATGTTTTTTCAGTATCTTTTATGTATGTTACTTTTTCTTTTTTCTCTCTCTCTCTCTCTCTCTCTCTCTCTCTCTCTCTCTCTCTCTCTCTCTCTCTCTCTCTCTCTCTCTCTCTCTCTCTCTCTCTCTCTCTCTCTCTCTCTCTCTCTCTCTAGAGTATGTTTTTAGATTTTTTATAGTTCTTATAGGCCACATCCACACCTTGAATCTGATAAGGTGTTGTGCCCACAAGCTTTATGGGTCCACAAAACACATATTTCACATCAACAGAGTCATCAACATCATCCCTTTTCGGCCTGTCATACATGTCATTTGGTTTTCTTTCCAAAAACTTCATTTTCAAGAACTCTATGCCATACATAATCACACGTCCAATATATGCTTTTCCATAATCCACCCCATAGTAGCCATTTTTCTTCTATTTCTCTCTTTTTCTGTATTCTACTTTACTTCCAAGCATTAAACATTGCAACACCTTCAATTTCTTCATCTTCATCCATGTTCTCTATACTGCTGATTGAAAAATAACTAATGTTCAATATCTCAGCATCTTCCTCCTCTGCTGAATTGGGCTTCTTTAGTGGAGTGCTATTGCAGAATCTCTTCCTTGATGTCCTTTCTTCTGGCGCTTTCCTTTTCTTTTTTACAGTCTCTTCAAACTCTTCCAGAAAGTCATCATCATCTTCTTCTCCAGATGAAACTTCTTTCCTTTTTCTTGTGGTTCTGTTTCTTTGTTTTTCTTCTGCTTTCTTTTCAAGGATCTTCTTTTCTTTCTCCTTGACTGCTTCTAAGAAATCATCGTACGTTATGACACAACTATGGACATCTATTTTTCTTCTTGCCATTGTCTGCGTTGTACCACTAGTGGTTGGGTAGGGCTTTCTGAAAACATCTGCCATTATCTGCTCGAAAGAGGTTGAAGGGAAATCATCTCTGGGAGGATTGACCTTCTTTGGAGTCGCTGGTTTGTGGACTGGCTCTGAAGATGTCTGGACACTTTTGCATAATTTATACAGATCTGGGTTGAATGTTTTCACTGGATAAACACTGCAGTCAGGTGGATACAAACCAGTCTTTTTAAAGGCCATTTTTACATTTGGGAGACTGAAACATTCATCCCAAACCTTGCCCACCAAATCTACGAATTCTCCTTTGGTAATTTTCCGAGCATAGTTTTGCTGCTTGCCATTTGGCAATAGTGGCATCCCACCTGGTCTTCAAAGGCTTAAAACACCAAACATCAAGAGGTTGCAGTACATCAGTGGTGTGAGGAGGAAGTTTAATGATGGTTATAACTAAAAAAAAAATATTGGGAAGCTTTAATTTAGCAAAAACATAATGAAAGTGTGGTGGCCCGATACACCCGGTGTGTATTGAAGTGCCTATAGCACTAAAACTAAAAGGAATTTGTAATTTCTGATTAAAGCATTCAAAATAATAAAGAATTATTTACGTGACCTGCAGCTTTTATAAAAATTCAACAAAATTTTGTGTACTTTTTTTTTTTTTTTTTTTTTTTTTTTAATTAATTTATTTTTTTATTTATTTTTTACTTTTTTTTTTTCTCTCTCTCTCCCGGATACAAAATTTTTGCAGCTTTGAAAAACATGCTCTTTTGGGGGACTCCCTAGGAACCATAAGTTTTCGGTCAGGACCAAAAACTTTTTTAAGGTTGTGTAGATACTGAAGTGGGCTTTCAACTTTCAATGTAAGTATTCACTTTTTTCAATTTTCAGATTTTTCATAAATTTTTGAGGAGTGGCCCAATTCACCCCAGCTGGCAGGGGGGCCCAGTTCCCCCCGGTCTACACTAACTTCAACTTTACAGGCTCTTATCCTTTGGAGTGAGAAACCAAGAACTACCTTGCTTTCTTTGATTGTTCGCCTGTGTTTATTTACAACTCGACACCAAAGTAAAAATTATGCAATGGCTGTTTTGTCCCTCATCTTGATTAGTTTCAAGCTATGTCATTTGTTTTTTGGCACCACTATATCTGTGTTAGCTTGGGAAAGTGGTAATTATGAAGAAAGCATAATTTTCATCCTTCACTTTGTCTAGTATATACTATTTATGACCATACACTCGACCCTCAAAACAACGAATTTCAGAAACTACGGACAAATTCTGGAGTCTGGTTTAATCTACGGACGAATATTAAAATGCGCGCGATTGTCCGTTCCCGGCAAATTATTGTCCAGTAGGTGGCTGGTCGGTCGTGTCATCAGCTGTTGGCCGCCATGTTTTATCTTCAGGCCATGCTCATGTCATCTATTTCAGGTTATTTGTTGTACTTAATGCTTTGTAATACTACGTGAATGATTTCTTAATGATTACACAGTATTTTACGTACATTTTATACAGTTTTTTACGTACTTTTGCAAAGAACGGACTTTTGCAATCTACGGACAGGTTCATGCACGCATTTGTCCGTTGTTTTGAGGGTCGAGTGTACTATGTTTATCTCGGAGCTGGACGTTGTGACACTAAGCTGAGACTTAGCCAAACCGTAAATTATGAAGTTGCAAACATTTTTATAAAGTTGGACTAAGCAAAGTTGCACTGCCAACTTTCCATGACTTTCCATGAGCTAACTTTATCTTTACCTGATCTTTAACTTTCCTTTTACAATGAATTAAGATCTGCACATTATATGAGGATGGTGTTACATGAAACTACCTAAATGTAACCCCTCTCAAAAAAATTTACATTCACTTTTCAGGCTTGAACCAAGTTTTGAACTTGTCTTATCAGTTAAAAATGTTGGAGAATGTGTTATGCCTTGCAGTATTCATTGTGCCAATTAATCTTGTTTCCATGTATTTTGATATTGCTTGTACTTTTCTTGTGGCTAAGACCTCCTGGAGGAAATGGGCCAGGAGAACATGGAGGAGGAAGAGGAGGAGGATCCACAGATATTAGTTTAGGCTTTGTTTTTAACTAAATAAAGTAAAAAAAATAATAATGTGTTTCTCTGTCTTATAATGCTTGTTTCTGTTATCGTGCTCAAGTGCACTTTGTAATTTAGCAGAGTCACACCAGGAAAAAAAGTTGCAGTCACAAAGTCACAAGTCACATTGGGGGCCCAAAAAGAGTCAAGAAGTCACAGTTGCACCAGATCCAGTAGCAATATTGCAAAGTCAAAGTTGCACCTAGAAAATTTAAGTCACCTTTAGCTCTGATCTTTTCTTGATGCTACCTCCTTTCATATTTTACTTTCCAGGGGACAGAGAAGCATCTTGGGAAGGACGTGAGATGGAGGTGCAAAAAGGTAAAGAAAACCTTCCCAGGTCAAGATTCCAGAGGACTTTCTTGTCATCCCTGAAGAATCGCAGATCAGTGGAAGTTGGGAAGCAGGCAGGAAAAGGTGTGTGTGTGTGTTTTTTTTTCTACTAAATTGTGATAAGCATAAAAGAGAGTTGAACTTTACTTATTCATGAAATAGGAGAAGTCTGGAACATTTCACAAAAGAGTGTGAAAATGAAGAATATCTTTCCTTAATTTTCATCGACTCAGTTTCATTGTAGTAGATGTATTAGTATTAAATGTGAGGTAATTCAGCTGATTGCCTGCCTCATAACATAGTCCATAGCATGACTGAGAGGAGACCCTAGTTGTGATCATAGGAGAGGGAAGGCAGCTGAGATCAGTTGGAATACTCATGCCAGGATGGAATCATACACACTTGGAAAAGTGGAGGTTTGCTTGTGCCATTAAACATATATTACTATTTAGATTCATTATTGTAACATTGCCTTTTCTATAATAGGTCCAAAACAATGTGAGAGTAAGACAGAATCTGTTTCCACCAAACAAGAAGCTGTGAGTGATATTGATAAGGCAAAAGTCATCAAGAGTTCTAACATCTCAAGTGGTAATGCCCCGTCAACTCGCAGGCCTCTGTGCAATAACAATCAGGCATGGCTCAAGCAGAAACCAGTACCAGACAAAGGTATCTCTCACTCTGTATTTGTGTGGTATTAGTGACTTTTCAGCTCTCAATTGGGAAAACTACTAAACATTGATGCTGTATCCTATTTCAAGATCTGTTATCTTGAATTCTATAATCTGCAAACATCTGTTATCTTGAATTCTATAATCTGCAAACTTTCCAGATAAGAAAAATTTTAAATTCTTGACATTACCTGTGATTTAAGAACACTTTCATGCAAATTCATTGCAACAAAACAGTACAGTAATAGTCTACCTACATGAATTTTACTATCATTATTAGAATGCTCAGTGATCCATTTTGACTTCAGATTCACACACTACAAGTATATCAGGGGTGACTGGAGCCACTTGGCACACTTCAGCCTCAGTGATGGAAGAAAATATAACAATTATTTAATATGCTATCTTTGAAAAATGCAAACATTCATCTTGTCACTGAATAAAAACATAGTTGTCTTTTCCAACTAAATCTTTGCACCACTTGGAAAGAACTGGGGAAAAAAATTTGATAAATGAAAGTTTTTTCATACTGAGAAAAATAAGCTCATGCTTTTATTTGATCCATCTCAAAAAACTTAAAAATTTTGAGGATTCTAATTAACATATGTATATCATAAAAATAATCTAAATCAAATATGATGTAAATATAGATAATTCATGAATATGCTAATGTTATTCATATATAGATACTGTACCAATTTGTTCCATTTTCTTTGTGCCAACTTACCTCATCCACACTGCTGATCATAACAAATGATTTTCATATAGATTAAGAAACCTATTGTAATTTCTGTCAAGAGTAAACAATCCTTGACAATTCACTGACCAGCATTGCAATTAAACTTTTCCTCACTCAATCAATGATGTGGCTATATGTTGGTGAGTGAGGCTCAGCAAAGTGATAAACCACAATAGTAATACCATCCTAAATTGAAGGTGAGGGTGAGGTCAGGTACCAGGCCGCACCTTTGTACAGCATTGCCATGTTTCCTAAACCCACAATGAGTAATGTTTGTGATATATGTAAGAATCATCACAAACAAGGTAAATTCATACTATTGAAAGTTTTATATACGCAATATAATACATCAAAGCAAAACAAATTTATTAACCATAAGGTATTCATACGAGGCTGAAGAAATGTGGCATAAATATTTTACAGTGTTGCTTTAAAATTTTTCTGTACTTTATTAATTCACTGGGGTTGTAAGGTGGATAGGTACTGTAACATCTATGCTTATATAAGATAACCTTATAGTATGAAAGTAGGAAATACATTGGTTTCTTAATAAATATAAATGTGTTAACTTCTCCCGAGCGGCAACACTCACGGTGACTGAATGAGACCTGTGTCATAGGTTACACCCTCCGTGGAGGAGAGGAGTGACCCCTGGGTGAGGGTGACTCACGTCTCACTGTTCAATTGCACACAGTCCAACACACACACACAATGGCAGCCCAGCAAACTCATTCAGCTCACCTGCACAGTCAAGTTAAAGAACTGGCCTTCCATGTATCAGAATATTTTCTGAAGGAGAAGCAGTACGGCAGAAACTTCGATGATGTTTTTATGACAATTTATCGAACATCTGCAGCCACAAAACTCACCCAAAGCACGATTGAAAACATACGCAGGGACGCAAGACACAATGAAGAAAATAATTCTCCAAGGTTTATGTCTCCTAAGAAGAGGAAGCGTGCAGCACCTACAGCAGACTTCCTTGATAACTTCAATGAAGGTGTGCTACGCAGAACTGTATTGAGGTTTTATGAGAGAAAGGAGATTCCCACACTTGAAAAATTTCATGAAGAAATGAAGAATAAGCTTGCATACTCTGGCGGCCGTGACACTTTAAGAAAGGTTCTCATGAAAATTGGATTTCGTTTTGCATCAATTGATGGGCGAAGATCTTTGATGGAGTGTGACGACGTACTCTCTGCCAGATTCAAGTTTTTAAAAGAGATGCAGACATTTACACGTTCTAACAGGACCATCATCAACTTGGATTAATCAGACTCATGCTGTTTCCAAGTGCTGGACAGACACCACCTCAGGGAAGGCTGTGGGAGTGCGGGTACCATCAGGAAAAGGTGACCACTGGATTATTCTACATGCAGGAACCAAAAATGGATTTGTTCCTGAAGCTTCCCTGGTCTTCAAGCCAAGAAATGTGGGAGACTACCATGATCAGGTGAATGCTGAGATCTTTGAGAAGTGGTTTCAGACACAGCTGCTCCTAGACATTCCTGCATCTGCTATTATTGTGATGGATAATGCATCCTATCACTCAAGGAAGATAAATAAACCACGTACAAGCAATAGCAATAAAGCAACAATGAGAGAATGGCTGCAGAAGAAAGGGATAACAGTTCCAGAGAGTACAACTCAAGGAACTTGTGGCTTGTCACATCAATGCTGCAGATACAAATTACGTCTGTGACAACATGGCCTCAGAGCACGGCCTTAGGGTTGTACGTCTGCCCCCATACCACTGCCAGTACAACCCAATTGAGCTGATATGGGCTCAGCTTAAAGATTATGTTGCAAAAAGAAATATATTTAAGATTGCAGACTTGAAACCACTCATTCAGGAAGCAATAGAGAAAATTACACCGGAGTATCGGACAAATGCCGTGCACCATACAGAAAACCTCCAGCAGGCTGATGCACAAAAAGATGTGGCAGTGGACAATTTCATAAACTCCTTCATTATCACTATCTCATCTTCTGATGAAGATTCATCATAGTCTCTTACATGCTGTAAGAGAAGAGGATTTAAGCCTATTGGGGAAACCTCTTAAAAAAAAAAAATGCACCGAGACTTTTACCCCATTGGGTGGTGTGGAAATAAAGTCTAAGTTTTAATAATGGCATAATATAGCGTGAAAAGTAACATTCAGGAAGCAGAGAGAGAGAGAGAGAGAGAGAGAGATGGAGGGGAGGGAGGCAGTGAGAGGCAAATGAGGGAGGAAGAGTTTGAGGAGTCATAGTAACTTCTGGCGGAAACATGGCAACGCTGTAAACAGGTGCGGCCTGCTACCTGACCCCACCCTGACCTTTAATTTAGGATGGTACTACTATATCAAGTGGTAAGTGGTGGATTGTTTCAAACGTGCCAGTTTGTGCTAGTCTCCCCTACTTTCAGCCTAGTTGCCTTTTCTTTTACATAAAAATACTTCCTTCTTAGAAAAAATAGCATGCATACATATTCTGAAACAAAATGCTTCAATTCTATACATTTCTGATATGGGCTTTGTAATTCATTTGAAAACAAATTGTTTTCAGAAAATGTAACCATAACATGTTTCACCAACAGTGGTCAGGTCTTCAGCTGAGAAGCCCACTCCATCAGTCAGATTGGGAGAGGACAGAACCATTAAGTCAAGGTTTCATGTGCCAAGGGTTGCTGTGGGAAGCACAGCTCCCACACAAGAAGTTAAGGCAGTTTTGGAAACCAAAAAACTCCCACTCAGAGGTAAGAGGCTTTAGTTGAATTTTTGTGTCATGTATATTGTATCTCATCACTTGTTTAACTTAATATACACTGTAGCATACATATTCATTTAGTGTGGCCATACTTTACTGTTACTGCTAGAAATATCTGAGTGGAAAATCAGTCACCTGTAAATTAACATGAAATACTGTAATTTCATTAAAAAATAATAAATAAATCAGTGTTGAGGGGCTTATCTGGATATGTGTTAGGAAAATAAAACTTTCATCAAGTATTAGAATGTGGTGTCCTGATAAATATGCCAGTTAAATTTATTGGAGACAAGTCTGAGAGAATAGTTGTGGTGTGCTGTGAGTATGTTGCACCACTTATATTGTTAAAAGCTATCAAAATGTGAAAAATGTTAATACTGTCGTTGTCCACACTTAGAGCTTAGAGAATGCATTGCACACCAAGATTAAACCAAGTGGAAGTGGTTAAAGTGGAGGAATGTTTTTTTTCAGAATAAGCAATTATCTTAACACTTTTTTTTCTAGGTGTTGTCAGCGGACAGCAAAATATAAAACCCACATTAGTCCCTACTGGATCCTCCCTTCAGTCCAAATCCACCTCAGCCTCCACCGGATCCTCCCTTCAGTCCAAATCCACCTCAGCCTCCACCGGATCCTCCCTTCAGTCCAAATCCACCTCAGCCTCCACTGGATCTTCCCTTCAGTCCAAGAACCTGACTTCTGAACCATCCTCTCAGTCTAAGACTACAGCCTCTGTTGCCTCATCCCTTCAGTCAAAGACTTCAGCCTTTACTGGATCATCCTTACCATTAAAGACATCCAATGAATCATCCTTGCCACTAAAGACTTCAACCTCTACTGGATCATCTCATGAGTCAGACATGTCTATGGGATCATCCTCTCAATCAAAGACAGGATCTGCTGGGTCATCCTCTCAATTGAAGGGAGTAACCACTGGATCATCTCTACAACCTGACACTTTAGCCTCTATTCAGCCTTCAAATTCACAAGTACCTACAGTAGATGCACAGTCAGTTCCAGTTTCTGTGGAAGATAGCAGCACAAACTCATCTAGTCATGTAAAAGTCAAAACTGGCGTAGAAACAAGTTCCATTGCGTTAGTCAAATCCAGCACTCAAGAACCTCCGCTAGATGTGCCACGTTCATCATCTGTTACTGATGAAAACAAAGAAAAAGAACTTGTTGCTTCAATACCATCTCAGTCAGTAAATGTAGCTCATGAAAGTCAAGGTAATGAACGGGTAACATCCACAGCTTTAGAGAAAATAGTATCTGATGAGAGCAATAAAACTGCAGATGCTGAAGAATCTGTTAAATCGGAGGCATCCAGCAATGGTGATAAGGAGTCGAGCAAGAAAGAAGGAGGCAGTAAAAAGTATGGTTAATCTCTGTATTTATTTTTTGTTTGAATATATTCATTTTTATGGAAAATCAGAAACCATTCCTCAGTGTTGGAGGTGGACATGATGTGCATCTATTCACAGGGATCTTTGGGCCTTGGATAATTTTGAGATAGGCCGTCCACTGGGCAGGGGCAAGTTTGGTAATGTCTACCTTGCAAGAGAGAAGTCATCTCATGTGATACTAGCTTTGAAGGTGAGATGAGGTCTGCTTTATCTTATGACAGTAACAAGTAGAGAGAACTGTAAAATGGTGAGACCATAAATAAAATAGGCTCTCATTGAGCCTACAATTCTTTTCATAGATTTATGGTAGATAGAAATAAAAAGTATTGACATTACAGGCAGATTTATGGTTTTCCACCACTCATACCTGGTCATCATTGCCATCCTCTGTCCATTTCTTTGTGATATCTTTCTCTGGAGAGGTATTTGCCATATTGTCATGAAGTGTGCATGCACTATGCTTTGTCTCAGCCATCCTGTGTTGCAAGACTGCTATGTAGTTAATGAATGTAAAGATTTCTATAAGTGACTCCAATGAATACAGAGCCTACCCTCCAAATGAATGATGCTTCTATTTTAGGTCATGTTCAAAGTTGAGCTGTCTCGAGCTGGTATAAGTCATCAGGTTCAAAGAGAAGTTGAAATTCAAACACATCTAAGGTAAGTGGTTTCATTCAACTGAGGGAGGGAAAATAACATTAATTTTTGTCTAGTTTCACTTGCCAAGACTAGATTTCCTTGAGGGAATGCCATAGGACCTCATCCTTGCATCATGCTTATATTCTTTCAGGCTTATATTGCACTACATTGGTTCATGAGGACTGTATTTTACATCTTTTACTTTACTTTTCTTCTGTAGAAATTATTAATTTCATTTGTATGGTACTCTTAATTTTTTTAGACATCCAAATGTTCTCCGCATGTATGGATACTTCCACTGTGATAAGCGAGTGTACCTTCTTTTGGAGTATGCTCGTCACGGGGAGCTGTACAAGGTGCTTCGCTCTCAGCCCAACAGTCGCTTCACTGAATACCATTCTGCCAACTATATTGCCCAGGTGCTGGATTGCTGTATTGTTAACTTGTATTTTGCCTTCTATACTGCTTCTTGTGAATTAATCAGTCAGCTGATTTATATTATTTCTTAAAAATACTACAATGGGTCTTTTTTTTCCATAATTATATAAAATTTAATCATTATGTAAGAAATAACAATCAAAAGTAGGAGAAACTTTTAAAAAGGAACCAAACTGTCCCATGACCAGTTGGTGTGTGGCTGGAGGCCTGTAAGAACCAAGGTGAGCCTGCTTTACATTGTTGATCATTTATTTATTTGTTTTTTATTTATTTATTTATTTATTTATTTTTTTTTTTTTTTTTTTCATTTATTTTTTCTTTTTCAACTAATACTTACATTGCATGTTTTCTGATTTGTTGTGTGTGTTTTACAGCTTGTAAGTGCACTTAAGTATCTACACAGCAAAAAGGTTATCCATAGAGACTTGAAACCTGAGAACATCTTGATTGCAGCTAATGGTCAACTGAAGATAGCAGACTTTGGTTGGTCTGTCTGGTCTCCAAATGAAAGGTCAGCAGTGGAAATGGTCTTGAAGAATCACTGTATATGTAACATGATAATGTATCAGGAAAAGAAGTTATAAGAAATCTCAAAAATATCTGACTATTGCAAATTGAATTGGTGTCAATCAAATAGATGACCTTCAGAGTGGCAAAGTTACTTGTAGTCAGCTAACTGTTTATGAAATGTTTGTTTATTTTTAAAGTCAATTTTAAAGTTTTGAATGGGATAGATATCCTTGTGGATTGAGTACCATATGTGTATACTCATGCCTCTCAGTGTGATAAGAGATTTTTTCCAGAGAAGGGTTCCCCCCCTCCTCCAATCCCTTATGCATTGCTATCAACTCAGTCCCTGTGAACAACAGTTTGCATTATGTTGAGATTATTAATGTTAAATAGTTACATTCTTATAGATTATTTCATTTTGTAGGAGGACAACTCTGTGTGGCACATTGGATTATCTGCCTCCTGAGATGATTGAAGGCTGCAAATATGATGAAAAAGTTGACATCTGGTCTCTTGGAGTCTTGTGCTATGAGTTTGTGTGTGGAAAACCCTCCTTTGAAGCTGCCAAGAAGTCAGAAACTTTCAAAAGAATTGCTAGAGTTGATATTCGGTTTCCTCAGTTCTTGACAGATGAAGTGATCGATTTGATTTGCAAGGTAAGATTTCCTTGATTTGATTCTTTCATTTCAAAATGGCTGGATGTAGTGTTATTACTATGAAAGACGAATTATATTTTTATAAATCAGATGCTAAATCACCAACTACCATGAAACGTGAAAATATACCATTTATTTTAAGAAACACTTGTTACTAAGTTTCTCAATTGTATAAATCCAGTAAGTGTATTTAACAGCTTTACCCATTTTTTCAACAGCTATTGCGCTATAATCCCAAGGAACGCCTTTCTTTAGACGCAGTAATGGACCATCCATGGATCAAGAAACACTACAATCCTGATGTTCCACCACCAAACCCATGTGCAGATTAAAAGTTTGTCCATCCATGTGTGTGTGTGTGTGTGTGTGTGTACTGGAGTTCCATAGAAATGTGAAATACCTTGTAATTCTACATACATTTGGAATAATGCAGTTGGTGTACTCTGTAGTCAAATAATTCTTAGCAGTGGTTGTTTTTACTTAAGTATTTACAGATTTTTATGTAGCAGGACCGGAATGTGAAGAACGCTGAGGCTGGCGTTGTGATCTGCAGCAGAATTATACCACTAAGAGTTCACATTGCTGTCAAAATGGAGTATTATTTTCTTTATTTCATATATTACTCTAGTATTTTCTGTTGGTTAGAATAGTGGCTGTGATGGCCAGTGTATGATGTGACAATTAATTCCAAGTCATTATGTTGTCATGTATATTATTATCTTTTATTTCAACTGACTTGCTAGAGTATGTATTATAGCATTGCAAATCTTTCTTTCCTCCCTTTTAATCCTTACTTTTGAACCCCATACTGACACGTCTGGGAATAATACTTAAAAGTAAAAACATAGCTCTCTCTCTCTCTCTCTCAAGTGTTAGAAAAAAGATGGTAGTAGGAAGTGTTCTTAAAAGCCTCCCGTCCAGGAAGAACAGTTCTCACTAGTAAGTCTGTTGGATTTGCACCATTTGCCATTAATTTTATCATACTAATTATGGAACATTTCCACCAAGAGAATGAAAGAAGTGTTTTTATATCATATTTTTACTGACTAAGATGGGTTTTCTTATGCTGTAAGTAACTATTTATTGCTTACTGTTAATGAAATATGTATGCATTATTATTGTTTTTCTTGTGTGTGTGTGTGTGGCACCATATAGCCAAGTGGCAAATCTCCCGGAAGAAGTGCTTAGTCTTCGTGCACACACTTGAATGTTGCTTGGTTCTTTGTCACCATGGTGTCTCATTGAGTTTTATAGCTTTTAATTTTCATATAACCTCATAACCTTCATTAAACTGTACATTCAGATTTATCTGTGATAAGTATGTAAACTTTCAAAGCAAATGCATTATTGTGACATCTGAATAAAAATACAGAATTAATATATTTGTTACCTATTTACCACAGTGCACATTGTAAATAGTAATTGTAATACTTAGATGATAAAAGCAATAACTTCCTCACTTCCATTTCATTTGCTGTCATTGTTTTGCTGCTTTCATCATGCATAATTTTATGTTAGGTTGAAATCATGTGTGGAAGCTCCAGAACAGGGAAAGGTGGAGATCCACCATGGTTATCCCCTGAGGGCAACAGTGTGTAAGAGAGAAGAATAAATAGACATGCTAGCCTCACAATTACTCTTCTGCTGCTGCTCTTGTCTTTCAGAAGCCAGAAACATGCAGTAAGTGTAGAAAAGTGCACCCAGGAACTTTGGAAGTAAAAATATAAAAAAGTTTGATGTTATGTATGTTTGAAATATAATACTTTTCAAATGTTACTCCTTTTTTTTGTGTTGCAGCTTCAGGAAATCCTAAACTTAAGCAATATCCGCAGCACAGAAAGATGGCCAGAGAGGCTCAACATCATAGCCTCGGCCAAGGAGTCGACACCGGTGTTCCTCCAGCCGTGGGGAAGCTGCATTGCTGTCAATGGTGTGGAATTTACTACTCCACAACTTCTCTGCCACAACTGAAGCACGAGGCCAAGTGCGTGAGATAAGGTTGGTTCTGTCTACGTATTCTCCCCACATGCATGCCTCTCCACCAAGCACCAGTCGTTTTTGGTTATCTGAGCCTGAACAGAAACATAATGGAAATTACATGAGGGTTCTTAGATTTAACATATACATACTCTAGTAATAAAACACAGAACTAATTTGATATGTTTTCAGAAAGCAATATTAACTGTAAAAATGTTGCAAGAATAATCTGGATGCCCTTCTATGGTAAATGAACTTTGTAAGGTGAGAAGAGTATTGTGTGGTAAGATTGAGTTATAGATTGTTTTTATTTAATTTTCTGGTAGGTCAGGAAGCTTATAGTTTTTACTGTTAGAATGCAGTCTTGATGTCTCACCATCCATGGAACTAAGTGAATGTCTGCCCATAATTAATGTCAATTCTTTGGCATCCTTCATCATCAATGATAGGCCTATATATATGTCACTTGTCAACTTTTGAAAAAAGTCGCTATTTAGTTCCAGAAGAAAGTCAAGTCACCATAGATCAAATTTATAAGGATAAAAATGACCATCAGCAGTCATGATACTTCTTACTGCAGTTTAATACCTGTCTCTAACAAATTTTCCTCAGCATAAACCTCCTGCCTGACTCAAAAAGATACATTTTCCTGAGTTGGCAGACTATCACACTTGGATTCTCAGTCAGAACGTGATAGAAGTTTATATTTTTGTCTGACATGAGTTTTAAGAAGGGAATGTTACTGGAGTGGCAGACGGTGGCTTGTGACAAGTAGCACCACATTTACTTGATTCCTTAGTACTGTACAGTAAAAGGTTTGTTTTCTGGTGTCAATAACTGACTGGATCCATCACAGATGATTTGATGGTGAACAGTAGAGAGTAAACTGACTTCCAAGAGTCTGTCATGCACAGAAGCTAAACTTATCTGATGATTTGAGTTACTAGAAATACCCAATCTACCACTGTATAGAAGCTAAACTTTCAGAGCAGATATCAACAAGACTATTGAGTCCCAGAAACCAGAAAAAAAAATCTCAAGTTATCATTCCAGTGGTGGTTTGTTCTGATATTAACTGTACCATGATCATATACTGTACTGCTGTCAAAATACATATGTGTTTTAAAATGGCCCATGTTATTTGGGACTGAAAATTAATGTATTACTCACCATTAAAATCTTGTGGATCACACTCGTAATACTTGTGCCAGTCAACACCATAGCTGATGTAGTTGAGATACCAACATGACGACAGAATTGTACTATAACCGGCTGCAGTCACCTGAAACACAACAGTGCAGACAATCTCAGTTTATATTTAAACTACAATAGGTTGGAAGAGTAAAGGACAATGAAGAGGAAGTATGAGTATAAGAGAACAGAAACACATCTCATATCTGATGTGTACTAGGAAATTAATGAATACAGGTTTATTTCAAACAAGCTTGGAATAG
>NC_059273.1:16705589-16742052 GCF_017591435.1 Portunus trituberculatus
CCAAACTGCAAGGAAACCTCTTTATAAGTATATTATTTTTTTTTTTAGCAACACTGTAAAATATGTATGCCACGTTTCTTGCCAGGCTTATGAATATATTATCAATAATAAGTTTACTGCTCTCTCATACGTTGTAATACTAAGGTTAAATGCGTATGTATATTTGCTGACCATATTTGCTAAAGTTTCACTAATATTAGAACTCTGCTGCATCACTGGCTATGAGACATGCTTCACCACTGTACAGCGGGAATTCCCCAACAAGCCACACCCAATCCACATTGTTGGAGGAGCAGGACTATAGGTAAATACATACACACACACACACACAAATACAAAAACAAATTTTCTAATTCTCTCTCTCTCTCTCTCTCTCTCTCTCTCTCTCTCTCTCTCTCCTTCGTTTCCCTCTCCCTTCCCTCCCTCCCCCTCTTCCTCTCGAAAGATAAGCTACATGCATCCCGCTTGTGTCTAAAATATTAGCAAATGTCACATTCTCTCTCTCTCTCTTTTTCTCCGAAGAGAGAAGCGTCCACTTTCCTCTTCGAAGGCGATATAGTGACTAAAAAATAGCAGCATAATACACAAAGACGACAAGTATGACAAGCTTGCACGAGTTTCCCGCGCTCAGGTGCGCGGCACTACCACCCGTATATCATACAGGCGGGCTTTTTTAACATCCGGTGCGAAGGGGTTAAGAAGTTCAGTTTTCCACATAGGATGGTAGACGTCTGGAATGGATTGAGTGGAGACACTATAGCAGCAGAAAGTGTGCACAAATTTCAGAAAAAGTTGGATAAATGTAGATATGGAGACAGGTCACTATGAGCCCCACTCGAACCCTGTATTATACAACTGGGTACAGCTTGCAATGGTAAACACAATGGACCAATGGGTGAAGGACTATACAAGGTAGAGAGAAGAGGAACCATCTGTGCTTGCTCTGATATGAAAGAAGAAAACGGGCCTTGTTCAACCATTAAGTATCATGGCCCAATGAGAAAAATGTAATCATGGTTCTAGAAGTCAAATTAGAGGATCAGGAAATTTTGAAATGTAAGGAGGGAGACAAAAAAAGGAAGATTAAATCACACCAAGACAATTTTGAAAGATTAAGAAGTTACTTTGGTAGCACTGATTGGAAAGAAACCATGCACAGCAAAACAGTGCAAGAAGTATGAAATATTCCTAGATGAATACAATGAAGGGGTAAAGAGGTACGTTCCTGTATAGAAAGTAAAAGAAGCAAACACACACATAATGCTACATGTGCAAAAGCAAAGACAAGAAAGGAAGCAGTAAAATGACAAAAATAGGAAGCAATATAATGAGGCACGAAATAAATGTATTAGAATAAAGAGAGAAATTTTGAAAGGGATGTGGAGCAATGTAAAGAACCCAAGCATTTTTACAAGTATATAAATAGATAAATGAAGAACAGAGAGACCATCACTTAGTTAATTAAGGGAAATAGGGTATATGAAACAACAGAAGAAACTTATGAATGAGAGCTTTAAATCAGTATTCAGTGAAGAGGGAGATTTCATGGAACCAAATGTTGAAGTGATGCAAGAAGGATTACAAAACATTATGGTGCATAAACAAAATTAGGAAATTATTAGAAAAGGGAGATGTCAGAAAAACAATAGGACCAGATGGAGTGTCAGGACAGACACTTAAGAGAATGTAGAGAACAGCTGGTAGAACCAATTTGGGATGTGATCAACAGCTCTCTGATAGAAGGGAAAGTACCAAAGGAATGGAAAAGAGCAAATATAGTCCTTATGTACAATGGAGGGAAAATGACCAAGCCCCTGAATTATTGACCAGTGTCATTAACTAGTGTTGTGGGAAAAATCTGTGAAATTGTGATCAAAGGAAAGTGGCTGAAATATCTGGAGGAAAATGAAATCATAAATGACTCCCAATTTGGATTTAGGAAAGGAAGCTCATGTATAACAAACTTACCAAGTTTCTATACAAGAGTAATAGATGAGGTACAAGGGAGAGATGGATGGGTGGATGCAGTGTATTTAGATATCAAAAAGGCTTTTGACGGAGTACCACATAGAAGACTCTATGGAAAGTAGAACACATAGAAGTACAGGAGGTATCTTAAACTGGATGAGGGACTACTTAACAAAAGGGCTTGACTAACTACATAAGTTTGTTTGCAGACAATGCTATCCTGAGAGTAATAAAGAACAGTGAGGATAGTATGGAATTGCAGAGAGATACTGATAACATATAGGAATGGAGCCAAAAGTGGAAATTAGAATTTAATGTCAAGAAATGTCACATGATGGGAATGGGTAAAAGTAACAGAAGACCTACATGGAAATACAAAATGGGAGAAGAGATAATAATGAAGAGGAAGGAAGAGAAAGACTAGGAGTGGTTATACAAGATACCCTGACTCCAGAAAGACACATAAATGGGTTATTTGTTTCAACATACAGGATACTAACAAATATCTGGGTGGCATTTAATTATATGAATAAGAGTATGAGGAAAGAGATCTTAACCACTATGATAAGGCTCAGACTCAAATATGTAGCAGTGTGTGTAGCATGTGTGGTGACCACACCACACATGCAAAAGAACATCAGGAAACCATAAAGAATCCAAAGGACAAAGATAGTGCCAGAAATAAAGGATCTTCTGTATGAAGAAATGCTGAAGGAAATTGAACTATAAACTTGGAAGGATAGACGGGAAAGAGGAGATCTAATCACAATGTATGGAAAAGATAGACAAACAAGACCTGGTATCACTAACTGAAGATTAAGATAGATAGACAAGAGGACACTCTAAGAATGTGAAAAGTCAATGTTTGAGGAACATTAAAAAGTTTAGGTTTCCACATAGGATCCTTGACATCTGGAATGGCTTGAGTCAAGGGATTGTAACAACACAATGTGTCCATAAACTTAAGGAAAAGTTGGACAAAATTAGATATGGAAACAAGTCACTAATGAGCCCTGCTCAAACACTGTAATATACAACTAGGTAAATACACACACGCAATACCGTCGCTCGTGAGAATCAGCTGATCTTCACTACCTTTGTTTGAGTTTGCAGTGGCCTGGGCGATTAGTGTGGACTCATTTTTTTTCATGAATACAGTGTTACAAAATCATGAGTGAGAAAGAGATTCCATCTAAATGCAGGTATGAGACACGGAAAAGAATGAAAGCTGATGATGACTATGTTGGTGAGGGAGAAAGAGCATTCGAAGGCTTTGATACGGCGCATACTTCACTATTTGATAGAGTGTTGACTATCGAACGTAAATTAGATAAATTGATAAAGGAGAGTATGGGAATGAAAGAGAATGAAGAACAGGATAAAGAGCTCCAGAAATTGAAAGAAAGGATAAAAGAGTGGAAGAAAATGAAACTAGGCTAAGAACCGAAAATGAAGAATTAAAAGTGCAAATAGCTAACTACAAGAAATTGATGGAAGAAGGACTCGGTAAAGCCGAGAAAGAAAAAGAGAAGCTAAAAGATCTAGTTAACAAAGAAGAAAGAGTACAAGACGTGATTAAAAAAGAAGTACAGGCATGGAGAATCCAAGATAAGAAAGACAAGGAATCATTTCAAGAAGTATTTCAAGAACAGTTAAAAGAAAGAGATGAAAATATGACAAGCAAAATGATAGGAGTCCTCAAGAAAAAAGAAAATTTTGTAAGAGAAATTGTGGAAAAAAAGTAATTATTTTTGGACTGAAAGAAAAAAAAGTTAAATATAGACCAAGAAGGGAAAAGGAAGAGATGAAATCAGTAAAAGACCTACTAAAACATCTAAATGACGAGGATAGACAGAACTTAGAAGAGGAAGTAGAAGAAATCCATAGAATGGGACCATATTAAGAAGGAACAGTGAGACCAATTAAGATATTACTAAAATCACAAGCAGCAGCAGAAGTAGTACTATATAGAAAAACAAAACTCAGAGAAACAGAAGGTTGCAAAGATATATATATAAAGAAAAATAGAAACAAGGAGGAAAGGAAGAGACACAATGAACTGGTGGCAGAAGCAAGAGAAAAAAATAATGAAAGGTCAGAGGAGGAGAAGGCATTTTTTTGGAGAATTATAGGAGACAGGATAAGGAAATGGTATATAAAAGAGAAGGAAGAGAAAAAAATGGAGCAAGTTTAACTAAAATGATAAGAACAAGAGATTAAAATGATGTATACAAACATAGATGGGATTTTATCTAGTAAATTAGAATTAAGAGATTACATAAAGAAAGAAGAACCAGATATTGTATGCCTGGTGGAAACAAAGTTAAATGAGGCAATAAAATAGACATAGATAAAAGGTATAATATATGGAGGAGAGACAGAGTGGGTAAAGGAGGAGGAGGAGTCATGATGATGTTAAGGAAGGAGATAGTGGTAAATCAAGTGGAGTTTGGGAAGGAAAATCAGAAATACTGTATGTTAAGATGCATATTAATAAAAAGGAGTTAACAATCATTGGAACATATGTGCCACCAAAACAAACTCATGGACTAACCAAGAATATAAAGACATGATAGATGACACAATAAGGAGTCTTACAAGAATCATTAAGGAAAGGAGAAAAGTGATATTGGTAGGAGATTTCAACTGTAAGGAGGTAGACTGGGAAAATTATGAAAGTGGTATGGGGAAGATGCCTGGGAGATAGATTCCTGAACCTAATGATAGATAATTTGATGGTCCAAAGAGTAAAGGAAAACACAAGATTCAGAGGAAACGATGAGCCGGCAAGATTAGACCTAGTTTTACAAGGGATATACCAATTAACGATGATATAAGATACAAGTGCCCATTGGGAAAGAGTGACCATGTAATATTAGAAATGGATATAGAAGAAGGAAAGGAAGATAGAGATGAATCATACAAAGGAGACCGATTAAATTACAGAAAGGCTGATATTGAGAATCTCAAGAACTATTTTAAAACGTAAACTGGGAGGAGATGGAAAACTCATTAACGGTTCAAGAGAAATATAACTTATTTTTGGAAATATACAAAACTGGGGTCAGGGAATATGTTCCGAAATATAGACCTAAAGAAGAAGGAAAGAAAGATTGGTTTAATGCAAGATGTGCTAGGGCAAAGGA
This sequence comes from Portunus trituberculatus, assembly GCF_017591435.1. Lineage (NCBI taxonomy): Eukaryota > Metazoa > Arthropoda > Malacostraca > Decapoda > Portunidae > Portunus > Portunus trituberculatus. The sequence goes on from NC_059273.1 coordinate 16,710,704, forward strand.
GAAACGAGATGGAGCATGGAAAAGGTGGAGAAGAAACAGAAATCCAGAAAATAAGGAAAACTTCAAAACAGCAAGAAATGAATATGCTAAGGTGAGAAAGGAAGAAGAAAGAACTATGAAAAGGACATTGTCGAAAAATGTAAGGAACAACCAAAATTGTTCTACAGATTCATAAATGGAAAAATAAGACAAAAAGAAACAATAGAAAGGTTAAAAGGAGAAACGGAATGGTGGAAGACCCAAAAGTATGGCAGAACTGTTAAATAGTAAATTTCATGAGGTCTTTACTAAGGAATCCAAATTTGAAAGACCACAGGGTAATAGAGACTGTCTATATGAAAGAGATTAAAGTAACCAAGCTTGAAATAAAAAGTTGATGACGGAACTAGATGAGGAAAAGGCAATGGGACCGGATGAAGTCTCAGGCAGAATACTGAAAGAATGTAGGGAAGAACTAGCAAGTCCAATATACAACATCATAAAATGCTCAATAGAAAATGGAACAGTGCCAGTGGAGTGGAAAAGAGCTGAGGTGGTTCCCATATATAAGAGCGGAAGGAAGGAAGAACCTTTAAATTACAGACCGGTATCACTAACTAGTGTAATATGCAAGATGTGTGAAAAGTAATAAAGAAGCAATGGATTGAGTTTCTTGAAGACAACAAATATTATCAAATAGCCAATTTGGTTTTAGAAAAGGTCGGTCATGTGTAACAAATTTATTGAGTTTCTACTCTAGAATAGTTGATAAAGTACAAGAGAGAGGGGATGGATTGACTGTATTTATTTAGATCTAAAAAAGGCTTTTGATAAAGTGCCACATGAAAGATTACTATGGAAGTTAGAGGAGAAGGGTGGCTTAAAAGGAAGCACATTGAGATGGATGAAGAATTACTTAAGGGGGAGAGAAATAAGGACGATAGTTAAAGATATGAAGTCCAAGTGGAGAACAGTAGACAGCGGAGTGCCACAGGGGTCAGTATTGGCACCAATACTTTTCTCGTATATATAAATGACATGCCAGAGGGAGTGAACAGCTACATAAATCTGTTTGCGGACGATGCGAAACTGTGCAGAGTCATTAAACAAAAAGAGGATTGTGAAATACTACAGGAAGACTTAAACAAGATCTGGAAATGGAGCAAAAAATGGGAGATGGAATTCAATGTGGACAAAAGCCATGTCATGGAAATGGGAAAAAGTGAAAGACGACCAGTGGGAATCTATAAGATGGGAGATGGAGTAGAACTAGAAAAAGTAAAAAAGGAAAAGGACTTGGGAGTGACAATGGAAGAAAATAATCAACCGGTAAGCCATATTGATAGAATTTTCAGAGAGACGTATAATTTGCTAAGGAATATTGGATTAGCATTTCACTATATGGACAAAGAAATGATGAAGAAATTGATAAGTACTAAAATAAGACCTAGATTGGAATATGCAGGAGTTGTGTGGACCCCCATAAAAGAAACACATAAGAAAATTGGAGAGACTACAAAAAATGGCTACAAGAATGGTTCCAGAATTTAAAGGGATGACATATGAGGAGAGACTAAAGGCTATGGATCTACCAACCTTGGAACAGAGAAGAGAGAGGGGATCTGATACAAGTTTATAAATTGATTAACGGAATGGATGAAGTGGATAATGAGAAACTAATCCTGAGAGAAGAATATGACATTAGAAGCACAAGATTGCATAGTAAGAAACTGAGGAAGGGACGATGTCTGAGAGATGTTAAAAAATTTAGTTTCCCACAAAGATGTGTTGAGACTTGGAACAGTTTGAGTGAGGAAGTGGTGTCAGCAAAGAGTGTACATAGTTTTAAAGAAAAATTGGATAAGTGTAGATATGGAGACGGGCATACAGGAATATGAAGAAATGATAAGTGATACAGGAACATGTCTGGAAGAAATGTTGGGTGGCTGTGAACGAACTATAATGATGGGAGATTTTAATTGTAAAGAGGTGTGTTGGGAGGACTGGTCAATGGAAGGATCAGAGACAACATGGGAAATACACTATTGACACTGGCAATGGAAAATGTGTTAACTCAGTGGGTCAAAGAAGATACTAGGTTTGGAGGAGAGGGAGCATCGTCAAGACTGGACTTGGTCTTTAGTACAGAGCCAATGGTCATTGAGGAGATGAGGGTGGAGTGCCCTTTAGCAAAGAGTGATCATGCAGTTTTGGAGTTCAAGGTGATAGATGAAGAGAAATCTAGAAGAAATGAAGAATATAAAGTGGGAAGATGGAATTATGCCAAGACAGATTTTGGAAACCTAAAGAAATTCTTTCAAGAGACAAATTGGATGAAATTCAAGAGTGCTAAGGAGCAAATGAAAAGTGGAAGGAATTTATAAAAATATACAAAGAAGGTGAGAAAAATTTGTACCAATAAGACAACATAGAGAAGTTGGAAAGCAGGACTGGTTTAACGATAGATGTGAAAAGGCTAGAACAAGAAAAGAGGATGCATGGAAGAGGTGGAGAAGGAAAAGACGGATTAAGCAGTGGGAAAGTTACAAAAGAGCAAGAAATGAATATGTGTTGATTAGAAGAGAAGAAAGAAAGAAACAAGAAAAGGATATAATTGATAAATGTAAAGACCAACCAAGGCTTTTTACAGACATGTGAACAACAACATCAAAAATAGAGAAAGTATTGAAAGTTTAGAAGTAAATGGAGTATGCAGTGAAGATCCCAGGAAATGGCAGAGGCTATGAATGGATGCTTTCGGAAGGTATTCACAAAGGAGACTGCTTTTGACAAACCACTGGTAATGGAACAGAAAGGGATTATGAAGGAGTTTCAAGTAACTGTGGAGGAGATCAAGAACATGATGGGGAGTTTAGAAGTGAGAAAAGCTGTGGGACCTGATGGGGTATCAGGATGGATTTTAAGAGAATGCAGGAGCAATTGGCAGAAAAAGTTTGTGAAGTAATTGATGCCTCATTAAGGGAAGGTGTAGTGCCCCAAGACTGGAAAAGAGCTAACATTGTCCCAATCTATAAATCAGGTAACAAGAGAGACCCATTGAACTATAGACCAGTGTCACTTACAAGTGTGGTAGCTAAGATGTGTGAGAGGGTGGTGAAGAATAGATGGACAGACTTCTTGGAGAAAAATGACATACTTTGTGAGTGTCAATTTGGTTTTAGAAAGGGCGTTCATGCACGACAAACCTGATATGTTACTATTCGAGGGTGATAGATGTAATACAGGAAAGAGATGGTTGGGCTGATGGAATATATCTGGATTTAAAAAGGCCTTTGATAAGGTACCACACCAGAGACTGATCTGGAAACTTGAAATGGTAGGAGGAGTGCATGGCAGTTTACTAAAATGGATGGAAGACTTTTGGTAGGAAGAGAAATGAGAACAATAATTAAGGACAGACCATCAGAATGGGGATTGGTGGAGAGTGGAGTTCCACAGGGATCAGTGTTGGCACCAGTAATGTTCAGTCTACATAAATGACATGGTGGATGGGGTGTCCAGTTATGTGAGCCTATTTGCAGACGATGCAAAATTGTTAAGAAAAGTGAGATGTGACAAAGATTGCGAACTACTCCAGGAAGACTTGGACAGAATATGGAAATGGAGCTGTACATGGCAAATGGAGTTCAACACGACAAAATGCAAGAAAATAGAGTTTGGCAAGAGTGAAAGAAGAATCAGGAGTATGTACAAGATAGGAAATGAAGACATAAAACCAGTCATGAAGAAAAAGACCTTGGGGTGACAATTACCAATGACCTATCGCCAGAGAGACATATAAACAAAATAATTGGAGAAGTATTGAACTTATTGAGGAACATAAGAGTGGCGTTCGATATCTAGATGAAGAAATGATGAAGAAAAAAACTGAAAAGACAAACCCTAGGTGATAGCAATATACAGAGTGATGATTGGCATGGAAAAATGGACATGTGGAATGGAAGAATGTCGAGAGGGCACACACACACACACACACACACATTACACACACACACACACACACACACACACTGCCAACCTTACAAGATAGAAGAGAACGCGGGGACCTAATAACAATGTATAAGATAGTAAATGATCTTGAAAAGATAGACAAAGAAGACCTGGTGCTGTTGACAAAAGAAGGTGGAAGGACAAGAGGACATGAAAAGAAGATCAGGATGAGGCAGTGTGTGAAGGATATTGGAAAATACAGTTTTCCACACAGAACGGTGGAAAAATGGAATGCATTGGATAATGGAATTGTTACAACACATAGTGGGCATAACTTTAAAGAAAAACTAGATAAATGGAGATATGGAGGCAGGACACTATGACCCCCACTTGAACCCTGTACAATACAACTAGGTAAATACACAAACTAGCCAACAAACTAAACAAATAAACTTTTGCAAATTCAAAATTACAAATTTGCACTACACAAGTTTGTGTCAAACCAAAATCTGCAAACAAACTATGCTTCAATGCTTGTAAAAAAGACCAGCTCTGATTATAAGGCTTACCCATTTTTAGTTGGAAGATTACTGATGATCTGAGTAAGTTTTGTGATATATATTTCTTCCAATTTGCTGTAGTTTCCAGTAATGTTGTGCTGAGACATGTATTGTGTGATTGTAGGATTGCTCTTCCTGAAACAGAGTAATCTTTAAGAAAAGGAATACAATATTCCTACTTCATTTGCTTTATTTCTTGTATTTTTATTCAATTATTTTACGTAATGTCTGTCTACCTCATGACCTGCCTTTACATACACTTACATATGCTTACTTTTTTTCTATGTTAATAATGTGTATAGGTCAATGATCTCACCAACAGTCAAAGCTGACTTCATCCCTCCAAGGTGGACATAATGATCAGGGAACCGAGATGTAACCTCTGTGAAAAAGGTTCTCAAGAACTCATAGTTTGCATCATTGGTTGGGTCAATAGGACCAAAGGTTCCATCAGGTTTATTATCCCTGGAATTGAATTAAAAATATAAAGTTAAGTAGTTATAGTGCACCATTTGTGATATAGAATATAACATCCAGTATAGCATTCATAGATAAATAAGTAATAATATCACATACTTGTAACAAGGTGTCAGGAGTCCTGGCTGGGAGCCCCAGGACTGAGTGTGACCTGTGGAGGAAATTTGTTTTTATACAGGATTGGACTTCATAACTGACAATGAGGAATGCATCAAGCCAAGATCTTTTTACAGTACTGTATACTTTAGATGGCATAAGAGAGCGAGAAATTAAAGAAACCTGTTTGGATATGTGTGTATATGTGAGTATGTAGTTTATCATGTGTTGGATGAGTAAGCTTTATCCTCCTAGTAGAGCATAGACTCTATATATCATATAATATACAGTAATATAGTGTAGTCTGATTTACAATTAAGACCAATCTTTTATATTCCGAACATCTCATTCACTTGCTTATGGAAGACAATACCAGCTCACACAGTGGGAAAATCATTAGTTGTAAGAGCAAGGCACGATATCTCTCTCTCTCTCTCTCTCTCTCTCTCTCTCTCTCTCTCACACACACACACACACACACACACACACACACACACACACACACACACACACACACACACACACACACACACACAACAACTAGGTAAATATATGCTGTAATCACCCACCAGGTGTATCAAATTCAGGCAGGACACGGATTCCCCTCATCTTGCCATATTCAATAACACTGGAAATATTACTAGCACTGTACACATGGCTTGGACTGTAGGCTCCTTGTTTACTGCAGAAAAAAAAAAAAGGAAACTGCTATTAGTCACTATTACATGATTTGTATTAATGACTAAGTGTGTTTAAAAATTATTTCATTTAGTAATTATAACTGAATAATAATAGTGGAGCATGAAATTCAGATAAAGTCTTTGATCAAAAGAGCAACAGAGAGCTTAGGCAGTCACACATACCTGAGTTCAGGATAGGTTGTACTAACATATGGAAAACTTTCATCATCCACAATGTGCCAGTGAAACATATTGAGTTTATTCATAGCCATGAGGTCCAGTGTCTCCTCAATTTGTGAGATGGTTAGGAAATCATATGCAGTATCAATCATCAGGCCTCTGAGGAATATACATAACACACTTACAAACTGGCAGAAGATTGTGAGTGTATGGCTGATAAAGTGGGAATGCAGAAACAGACTATAGTTCGTTCATCCAAAGAATCCAGGCCGAAACTGCTAGTTCGGTTGGTAGCCCTGCCCACCCACTGCCGTCACTAAACCTTACCGACACTTAAATTTTCTTCAAGTACATTTATTTTTCTTCAAGCTATAAACTTGTATATCTATTGAGTTAAGTGAAGAAAAATAAATGTACTTGAAGAAAATTTAAGTGTCGGGAAGGTTTAGTGGCGGCGGGGGTGGGCAGGGCTGCCAACCGAACTACCAGTTTCAGCCTGGATTCTTTGGATGAACGGACTATAGGTATTCCACAAAATACTGTTTTGTTGCAAGTGTAGGTAGTACTGATTTAAACCTAAATGTTTATCACTAATATAGAAGTAGGTGATATAACTGTTCTGTACTTTTAATATGATGCACATTATCATAAAGTAATCATAACATGTAATAAAAAATCATGATAAACTCTTACCTCTCCCTACATCCAGGTAACCCTCCCACCTCATCTCTTCCTTCTGTTCTTGTGGAGCCTACATATCTGTCAGCTCAGAGTGAGTACAAATTCAAAAAAGTTTCTAGTAATGATATCCACCACCTCTTTAGTTGCTATAATATATCATTGCTTTTATTCATAGAAATATTACTTAGTTCTTATTGCTTTTTATATATGAGGAGCTCTGGCCAAGGCCAATAAAAAGCCTATTAAAAAGACCCACTAAGGTGCCAGTCATAGGTGGCTGTTACTGGTTATCTGATAATTATTATTTCTGTTATTCGTATTTCCTACACTTTTAGTTCCAAATTGGCAATAATTGATGACTTTAGTTTTTGGAGCATGAGCATGTTGAAGCTTTGAACTGTCAAAATCAAATGTAGTTATTTTACCTAAAACAGTTGGTTTCATTAGTGAAGAGACAGGATGAACATTGAATTTGAAGTTTTCTGATAATGTCAATTTATCAGTTATTGCCGATAAGGTTATAATTTTCAGTTCACTAGTTATGGTGATAAATATTTTTGTTATGCCCATCTACAGTGCCAATCCTCAGAGTGCTGTCAAAAGGATTATCCAAAGTTTGAGAAGTGTTTTGAAATTTTCTTCTTGAAACAGTTCAAGTCAAAGATAGCAAAAAATACAAACAGGCTGGGAGTTTCAGTTTAGAAGTTCAAGTTTGCCGTAACTAAAGTGCAATGAACTAGAAAAGTGTCCCATGATTAATCTGTACATGCCATGAAAACATCTTTATGGTTGATAGGACTAATGTGTGAGCTTGGCTGGTAGTCTCAGTCTCACCTTGATCTCATATTGTTCATCCATATCATGATGTGGGTGGGTCTCACATTTAGTCAGCAGAGTCACCTTTAGGCTGTCAAGATAACCCTTGAAGTTGCCATCCTTTTTCCAGGGACCTCGTCTCTGAAGACATTGGTTATTTAAAAAAAAACCTGTACAGTATCTTATCTGAATGCCTTAGGCAAAGGCAATTTTTAGAGAAATTGAGAGAAGTGTTGATAGTTTTAAGCTTGAATAGTATATGAAATCATTATAAGATGAAAATTTATAGTTAATTTAATCTAATTCCTTCAGACAAGACAAAAATGAGTATAATACTGTGGATCAGGTTTGTATTTTATTAATTGTTAACTGTTTACTATTTGCTTATGACAAAACAGCATTTGCATACTTTTAATGCATATGTAACATACCTTAAAAAAATATATAATGCATACAATTTCAAATTATTGGGAAGAAACATTCTTAGTTTCTGGGTTATGTTATAATGACAAACAAAGCATATCAGATGATGGTGCTTATTTTAGTGTTGGGAGTTGATGAGAGGTTATATCACTATTTTGGTCTTCACTGGCCTTCTCTATAGATCCAGAGAGATTTATTAAAACAGAAACTTCAGTGTAAGGAAGCAGGATAGTAGAAAAAAGGATGTACACCTTGTAGCAAATAGTAATGTAACTTCTCAACTCAATAATAAAAGGGACTTGGGAATCACCTCAGGACCTGTGGAAGGAAACATGATTTCCTTGTACCTCTGTAGTGCTTCATCCAGAATAGTACAGGTGTTTCGTGTCACATTGAACCTGAAGAAGGGTCAAACAACATTATGGGGATGGATCTCTCAAATGTTTAAATTTACATTAAAAAACTCTTCAGTATCTAGTTGAAATAAACAAGTTATGGGGCTAAATCTTGCAGTCAATGTGATATGCTTTGAGAGAACAGAGAAAACATTGTTCATGTTTATACACTGCTACATTGCTTACGAGAAACTCCCTGGCCTGATGATCATGTAGGTGTCTTTGGGCAGTACAGATTGAGGCCGTGGCCACACCTCCCCAACTGTGGGCAGGACCAGTGGAGTGCCACTCCACACCCTTCCTAGTGTCCCCAATACCATAAACAATAGTGCTGAGGATAAATAGGAAAGAGTAAATACTATGCAAAAAGACTGAATACTTGGTCATCACTGAGGCAGCGATGATGCTCAGCATGTCTGTGTAAAAAACAAAAGAAAGAATTCTTTATTATATACAGTATGTATTATGCCATTAATATCTGAGTTGGACTAAATCATTATACAGTGTTAACAATAATGACTTTATGTAGATAGTTGGCATCTTCAACTTCTTAAAGCTTTTGAATCGATCACTTAACATCAATCCACTCAAAATGTTTACCTTATCTTCAGTATGGATTCCATAAAGTGTATCTTACAATTAATCTTCAAGTCCCCAAAACTGAATTTAAGTTACCTAATGTGTTGCCTTAAATGTATGAAAAGCTTCTGTTTTTTTCTCATTTCATATAACTCAAACTGTTTCACCAGACTGATGTGAAGGTTCATCCAGAAAGAAGAAAGAAAAAAAAAAAAAAAAAAAGCAGGCCAGCCTTTTCAGGCTTAACAATTGGTTATTAAGTAAGATCTTTCAAATTAATGTATGTGTGGCCTTGACCTGTGTCCCTCATTCATAAAAAGTGTTTCATCAATAATTATTATCTTCAGGGGACACACTATGTATTATTATGCAGTGTGCAGTGGGGTGCACACATGTATAATTTCTCACAGCCTGTTTGTACCTAGCTACATAGAAAACATTTTTTAATACGTAATAATTTTATCAATTATCTTTAGGGACAAACTATTATCATGCAGTGTGCAGGGGAGTGGACATATGCATCATTTCCCACATTCTGTTTGGACTACTTAGATAGAAAAGGAAAACATGTTTTATGACAATAACAATAATAATGAACAATAATAATAATAATAATAATAATAATAATAATAGTATAATAATAATAATAATAATAATAATAATAATAACAACAATAGTAATAATAATAATAATAATAATAATAATAATAATAATAATAATAATAATAATAATAATAATAATAATAATACATGAATATAATGTGCTACACTGTATTAATGAATTTGTGTATTATGCAAGTAAAGAGGGGTATAATTATTTATTTGCAAAATTACAGTTTAGGAAGGGTAAGAGGTCATTAATCACTTTAAAAACACACTTTATAGATTGATATATTTATACTGTACATCAATATGTATTTTTTCTCTACTTTTATATTCTTTTCATGATTTAATTGTCTATAAAACTTAAAAAGGAATATCTTAAACATTTTTTTTCTTTTTAACACACACACACACCACATAGTGTAGTGGTTAGCACGCTCGACTCACACTCGAGAAGGTATGGGTTCGAGTCCCGGAGGCGGCGAGGCAAATGGGCAAGCCTCTTAATGTGTGGCTCCTGTTCACGTAGCAGTAAATAGGTAGGGGATGTAACTCGAGGGGTTGTGGCCTCGCTTTCCCGATGTGTGGAGTGTGTTGTGGTCTCAGTCCTACCCGAAGATCAGTCTATGAGCTCTGAGCTCACTCCGTAATGGGGAAGACTGGCTGGGTGACCAGCAGGCGACCGAGGTGAAATACACACACACACACACACACACACACACACACACACACACACACACACACACACACACACACACACACACACACGGCCGGGTTCGAGTCCCGGTAAGCGGCGAGGAAAATGGACAAGCCTCTTAATGTGTAGCCCCTGTTCACCTAGCAGTAAATTGGTACGGGATGTAACTCGAGGGGTTGTGGCCTTGCTTTCCCGGTGTGTGGAGTGTGTTGTAGTCTCAGTTCTACCTGAAGATCGGCCTATGAGCTCTGAGCTCGCTCCGTAATGGGGAAGACTGGCTGGGTGACCAGCAGACGACCGAGGTGAATTACACACACACCGCGTTATGTAGTGGTTAGCACGTTCAACTCACAATCGAGAGGGCCGGGTTCGAGTCCCGGTAAGCGGTGAGGCAAATGGGCACGCCTCTTAATGTGTGGTCCCTGTTCACCTAGCAGTAAATAGGTACGGGATGTAACTCGAGGAGTTGTGGCCTCGCTTTCCCGGTGAGTGTTGTGTGTTGATGTGGTCTCAGTCTTACCCGAAGATCGGTCTATGAGCTCTGAGCTCGCTCCGTAATGGGGAAGACTGGCTGGGTGACCAGCAGGCGACCGAGGAGGTGAATTACACACACCGCATATTTGTAAGTAATGTAGGGAGGCGGTGGCGTAGTGGATAAGGTGGTGAGCGTGGGATCTGGCATACGTCCATGCGTAGGTTCGAATCCCACCACCTACAGCACCTTAAACACTTCACCATGTGTCGAGTGGTTTAAAGTTAGCTACATGTCACCATGATACCCAGGTTCTAGGTGGTTACACCAAAGATGTGTTTGAGTGGTAATATGATGGTCCCTAATATGGGTACCATTGTAAATAAAATTTCCTGCACCACTAATGGGCAGAAGCTGAACAGCGCTTCCTATACATACTCTTCAAATACATCTACAGGCGCTATAGGTCATTAAAAAAAAAGTAGGGGTTAACATACTTGGCTGAACCGAGCAGGCCCGGGCGCGGCTACGCAAATAAGTTATCTGTGTTGCCCCCTTTCACTTAGCAGCAGCAGCGTGTAGATGCGTGGTGTACCCTGAGCGGTGGTGGCTAGAGGTCATTCTTCTTCTTCTTCTTTTGTGTGTGTGTAATAATAATAATAATAATATACGGTTTAGTAATTTGGCAGTGCCACAAAAAGTTTACACTTAAAATGTACACGGGTGGTGGGGAGGGCATTAAAACAATGAAATCCTTAACCTAACTATGAATCTAACTTAACCAAGAATTAACTTATTGATTTAATTAATTCATTTATTTATGGCTTGCACCATAGTGGGCACCGCGCTACGGTGATACCGGTCAGTGCGCGGTGCTCGAAGGGCGCCACGCGATTCTGGTGTCGGGTGGCGCGGGCAGGGAGAGGCACGTCTGGGGATAGCAGGTGGCGGAGACGTGGATGATGCAGCAGCCCTTCCCCAAATGTGTGAGAGAGAGAGAGAGAGAGAGAGAGAGACCTGGGTTTCTGTGCGTTTTTCTTTTTTATATATAATGTATAAATTAGTTTTTTTTTTTATGTTCAATTATTTCAATGTGCACTTTTGCTTTAAGAAGCCTTCGGCTTCGTGGTAGTTTGAAATATATAGTAAACATAAGACGGCTACCCATACGGTTTCTGTCCCCATCCTGCAGTGCGTCACACAGCAAGCGCCAAGCGGTCACGCTCACGGTCAGTTGGCCAATGACCGTCAGTCGGCTCCAAACTATTCTAGTTTCGGCTAAAACCCCCACCATACACCATTCATAAGTGAAGTAAGAAAACAAAGGCAGCCTATATAATGCAGGATGGAATGGCATGGGAGGTCCGAGGAAATGTGTGCTAAGAAAACCAGTTGTCGCTGCTGATTAATGAAACACAGTTAAGTGTTGAATTCAGTAGCGATGGTAACAGAACACGTTTAGGCCGTGAGCACTAAAACGAGTCGTTAAGTAGGTCGTGATCTCTTAAGGCCGATAGTCGATTAAGTCGTGACTCTCTGGGCCAGTGATTCCCAACCTGTGGTGCGCAACACGTCCCGACGTATGTAGTGGTGTGCGAAGGCCTTCCAGGTGGTACTGTACATACATAAACATTTTCAGCATCGTATGCGATTTCTATTTCGATTAAATTAATTCATTTCTCAGAAAAAAATGTTAATACCTTACACAAGATAATCTGGCATCGGTCAGCTGGTGGAGACTAAACAAATGCATTCCTCACATTAAATTGAGTTGTTAAGGTTTATTTATTTATTTTTTTTTCACCCATGGCCCAAATGATTCACCGTAAAGGGAACACAACCCAAATTTGAACTCTGGAGGATGGTATGGTGCGATGACAGTAAGAAGTGTAGTGACTGATGGTTTGGTAGACATTTTAGGAATAGATGAAACAAGTGCTGAAAATCTTTACAAATCTGTGAAGTTTCTCCTCTGAGAATATACCACTTTTCTAATATCGTGACAAATTGCTCCACTATGTTATCACAAAAATGGTGTTCAAGTGTATCTGAGAAATGATGACTCACTCGGCTGTTTGTTATGGGATATATTTGCCAGTCAGTTGAATAATGTACTGTTACTCTGCCAGCCCAACTTGTATTACCATACCTTCATATCTGGACCAGTTCTTGAGAGAGAGGCTGTTATTTTGCACGTAGCAACAAACAGAGATAAATATTTACAAGAAGTCCTTTCATTCTCACCGATTTGATAGCTGACCGCATGAAAAGAAAGAAAAAAAAAATCAAACATGAAGTACTGTGACTATAGTACTACATATGGTCGTGACATGCGCTACTGACAAAGACCGATTGTAAGCAAGCATATTTACCAGTCGCAAATGTTTCAAGACATACACAACACACCACACCAGCTGACCGGAAAGCTAAGCCACAAGTCCTCGCTTTCCCGAAAGGTCTGACTCTGTAGTGCATGAGGGATCTCAGTCCTACTCGATGATAGGTCGGCAGGAGCTCTGTCTTTTCGATTGGCTTTTTAGTGACCACTGACCAGCAGACGGCCGTGGTGAATTATAATTGTATTAATCTCTGCGCTCCTCCTTTCTTCGTTGTTGGATATTCTGTGAGTGATGCACCCATCTCGTCTCTTCTTTCCACCACCTCTTATGTTTTCTTTGGAGTCACTGTGCTCTTATAGTATCTGAACGTGAATTTGTGTCGTAAGTTATTTTTGTGTATTTCGTAAATTTAAATATAAGGCACCAAAAATTAAATAAAAGGAAGTAAAGTAAAAGATTAAACAACATTATGGATCAACAGTTATTCGCTGAGAGAGAGAGAGAGAGAGAGAGAGAGAGAGAGAGAGATGTGTCATCAATACGTCACACGTACTAGAGTAACTAGACAACTAAACCAGTGATAACCAAACTTTTCCTGGGCGGGTACCACCACCGTGTACCAACTGGTTATAGAAAATCTCGATTCCAGCAAATAATTTCTTCACACGCAGAGCATACAAATGAACCAACAACAAGGATCACACTCAGTTTAATGCAAGGGATGCATAAAGGCGGGTTCACGTGTCAATATGCGACTGAAGTTGCAAGTTGCTAGAAGTATCGACTGAGACCTTCTAGTCGGAACACGTAAACACATAGCGACTGGGAAGTATCAGCTAGTTGGCGGGAAGTGTTTCATTTCATTGCACGTGTGTGTTTACTATAATATTATAGTCTTACGGTAAAACTCAGTCGTGATACTACTTGAAAATATATCAACTTTAGGAAGGCAAAAGCTGTCCTTATGAATATTTTTTTTTTTTCTGCAGATGCAGCTATAAAGAAAGCGTTGTCCCATTTGTTGATTACTAGCGTGTTATATATTGAAATGTGTATACCTGCAAAAATTATTATACACTAAGAAATGTAAATCAAAGTAACTGATATACAGAGATTAACATTAATGAAGAAATCGCCAACTAGATGCCCCCAAAAATATCGGGATGATTGACACCTGAATATTCCAGGAAAACCATTCGTCTTTCATGGGAGGATTTATATTCAAAATTATAATTTGAAGAACTAGAGAAGTGCGTGCAGAGGGTATATTGTGTGTGTGTGTGTGTGTTTGTTTACACCTTCATCGAGTGAGTTATTATCTTAGTTACATGTAGCCCGGCAATACATAAAGGTCCAGTAAATGTATACATAATGATTTCTCGTGACATATTGATTGGTATAATAGTGTTGTATGTACACAGGCATATTTGTGAAAGAGACAACGTTGGAATGAGTGTTACAGTAGAAGGCAAAGGCAACATCTTATCACTTACCAAGATGCATGTTGCCACAGACGTCACCTCATCCACAAAGTCGATGGCCAACTGAAGTAGATGTACTTCAGCAGGGATCAGGTGGCGGTGAGTGAAGCATAGTTGCCAGATAGACCCAGAGAGGATGCATATTTATTATTATCTAGCGACAACACTTCCGATATGATTATAGTGACCTTTGTAACTATATATTGGAATTGTAAATATGATGTGAAGGTTTCTGTGTTCTCTATTAGTTCACCAACCAATGGATCTGTGTGTTTCTTATGTTTATTTGTATCTGTAGCCGCTCCTATGCACGTCTGTTCCACCCACCCTCGGATCTAACAGCATCTTCCGTGCCAGACAACACTCTTGAAACTAGAAAGTGTTGTCTCGTATTTGAAAGCATATATTGTCGTGAGGTTCGTGAGAATATTAAAGCCACGTCCCATAATATATAGACGCTACAAGTAATACACAACAGAACTTGATAGCTAGTGTACTTATAGTAGCTACATGCATCTACATAACAATTTTGTAAGCGCGCTGCATTAGATTTATTCATTATTTTGTATTTCTTTCCGGATGTAGCTATCATATCTTTATATTTGAAGCATCGCAGATAAAAAAAAGAATTTTTTCTATTTGTTTCTGACAAACAATGGCCACATCAATAATAATAATAATAATAATAATAACAATAACAATAATAATAATTTAGTCACTACCATTGCTGCCAGCGCTTGAAATTTTTTCAAGATCTTGAAAAATTAACCCTGACCTTGAAAGCTTGAAAAACAAACAGTCTATATCCCTAAAATCTTGAAAAATCTACACCGACTGTATAAAAGTCGAATAAAATGTGAGAGAGAGAGAGAGAGAGAGAGAGAGAGAGAGAGAGGGGAGGTTCAACTGACGTCCTGACGCGTACAATACACGTCACGCAGAATCGCAGACGCAGTAATCAGATGAGCAATGTTAGTTCTTCAGTTGGTGCCTCTGCTTTGCTTTGCTGGTGAGTGTTATTTAGTTAAGTGAAACTTAAGAGTTCATTATTCTTTACTGATATATTCTCACCCTTTGTCATAGTGTATTATTCACTTAAAGACCCTCATTATTTATGTCCCACGTAAAAATAGTGAGCTGAGTGTGCCATTCGAGGTGTAGGCAAGTGATGAGTAATTTGAGTCGTCTTTAGATGATGAGACTGGTAAAAATTTGCCACAGTGAATGGGGTGTACTTGTAAGTATAATGATTCTTATGGAGCTATCATTAGATTGCAAACGCTATAAGGTCAGGAACACGAAGTGGACAGTAGTTGTAGGTTCACAAAAAAAAGATAATAATAATAATGATAATAATAATAAATAGTGTATTATGTTTTTCTGTTGATATCATGCAGTGGATTTGGTAAAATTGTTACTTTGTTCCCTGGTGGTGGAGGTAACTAACTAGCACATATATAATAAGGGCATCACATATTTGAAGGTACGCTAGTAAACTTTCAATAAAGATAATGTTGCATTATGGTCGACCTTGAAAAAAAAAATACTGATCTTGAAAGATTTCTAAGACATCTTGAAAGATTTTTTTTCCCCAACCGCTGGCAGCACTGCTCACTAGCGTGCAACTTATACACTTTATTATATTGTGATACCACTCGTGCTTCACTGACTCAATGGCAATTGCATCTCAGGTAGAATTAAAGATTCGGTCGCCCCAGCACACCTGTATTTACTCCAGTTCTATGGTATATCTATTTGCACACTGTTGAGATAATAACGACACAGTAGAAAACTATATTCATAATGATAATCATAAAAGCAGCAGCAAAACCAGCACCTGGAACGGGAGACTGCGTGACCATTGAAGTAATGTGTTGATGAGAAGAAAAGTTTGATGAGAAATCTGCATCTGTGAAATTGTATGAGTTGCAGTGGTCAGGTAAAGGATTATGAAGTTATTGTGGAGAAATTCAACAACTGAAAATAATTATATGAATGGAGCGATGGAAGAGAGGTTAGGCATATGATAGATGAGACTCGTTTATAACTTTATGTACGGTAGATTATTTGAGATCAGTAGTGATAAGGAAGAGTAGAGGAAGCGTGTGTGTGTGTAATTCATCTCGGTGGCCTGCTGGTCACCCAGCCAATCTTCCCCGTTACGGAGCGAGCTCAATAGAGACATAGACCGATCATCGGGTAGGACTGAGACCACAACACACTCCACACGTGTGTGTGTGTGTATTTACCTAGTTGTAGTTTTACAGGGCCTGGGCTTTATGCTCGTGTGGTCCCGTCTCCATATCTACACTTGTCCAATTTTTCTTTAAAACTATGCACACTCTTTGCTGACACCACTTCCTCACTCAAACTGTTCCAAGTCTCAACACATCTTTGCGGGAAACAAAATTTTTTAATATCTCTCAGACATCATCCCTTCCTTAGTTTCTTACTATGCGATCTTGTGCTTCTAAAGTCATATTCTTCTCTCAGGATCAGTTTCTCATTATCCACTTCATCCATTCCATTAATCAATTTATAAACTTGTATCAGATCCCCTCTCTCTCTTCTCTGCTCCAAGGTTGGTAGATCCATTGCCTTTAGTCTCTCCTCATATGCCATCCCTTTAAATTCTGGAACCATTCTTGTAGCCATTTTTGTAGTCTCTAATTTTCTTATGTGTTTCTTTTTATGGGAGTCCACACAACTCCTGCATATTCCAATCTAGGTCTTATTTTAGTACTTATCAATTTCTTCATCATTTCCTTGTCCATATAGTGAAATGCTACTCCAATATTCCTTAGCAAATTATACGTCTCTCTAAAAATTCTATCAATATGGCTTACCGGTTGATTATTTTCTTCCATTGTCACTCCCAAGTCCTTTTCCTTTTTTACTTTTTCTAGTTCTACTCCATATCCCATCTTATAGATTTCCACTGGTCGTCTTTCACTTTTTCCCATTTCCATGACATGGCTTTTGTCCACATTGAATTCCATCTCCCATTTTTTGTTCCATTTCCAGATCTTGTTTAAGTCTTCCTGTAGTATTTCACAATCCTCTTTTTGTTTAATGACTCTGCAAGTTTCGCATCGTCCGCAAACAGATTTATGTAGCTGTTCACTCCCTCTGGCATGTCATTTATATATACGAGAAAAGTATTGGTGCCAATACTGACCCCTGTGGCACTCCGCTGTCTACTGTTCTCCACTTGGACTTCATATCTTTAACTATCGTCCTTATTTCTCTCCCCCTTAAGTAATTCTTCATCCATCTCAATGTGCTTCCTTTTAAGCCACCCTTCTTCTCTAACTTCCATAGTAATCTTTCATGTGGCACTTTATCAAAAGCCTTTTTTAGATCTAAATAAATACAGTCAACCCATCCCTCTCTCTCTTGTACTTTATCAACTATTCTAGAGTAGAAACTCAATAAATTTGTCACACATGACCGACCTTTTCTAAAACCAAATTGGCTATTTGATAATATTTTGTTGTCTTCAAGAAACTCATCCATTGCTTCTTTATTACTTTTTCACACATCTTGCATATTACACTAGTTAGTGATACCGGTCTGTAATTCAAAGGTTCTTCCTTCCTTCCGCTCTTATATATGGGAACCACCTCAGCTCTTTTCCACTCCACTGGCACTGTTCCATTTTCTATTGAGCATTTTATGATGTTGTATGTGTGTGTGTGTGTGTGTGTGTGTGTGTGTGTGTGTGTGTGTGTGTGTGTGTGTGTGTGTGTGTGTGTGTTTACCTAGTTGTATTTACCTAGTAGTTTTACAGGGCCTGGGCTTTATGCTCGTGTGGCCCCGTCTCCATATCTGCACTTATCCAATCTTACTTTAAAAGTATGCACACTCGTTGCAGACACTACTTCTTCATTTAAACTGTTCCACGTCTCAATACATTTTTGTGGGAAACTATATTTTTTAACATCTCTCAGACATCTTCCTGTTCTCATCTTTTTACTATGCGATCTTGTGCTTCGAATGTCATATTTTTCTCTCAGGATCAGTTTCTCATTATCCACTTGATCCATTCCGTTGATCAATTTATAAACTTGTATCAGATCTCCTCTCTCTCTTCTCTGTTCCAGGGTTGGCAGATCCATAGCCTTTAGTCTCTCCTCATATGTCATCCCTTCAAATTCTGGAACCATTCTTGTAGCCATTTTTTGTAGTCTCTCCAACTTTCTTGTGTTTCTTTTTATAAGGGGTCCACACTACTGCATATTCCAATCTGGGTCTTATTATAGTACTTATCAATTTCTTCATCATTTCTTTGTCCATGTAGTGAAATGCTTCTCCAATATTCCTTAGCAAATTATATGTTTCTCTAAAAATTCTATCAATATGGCTTACCGGTTGATTGTTTTCTTCCATCGTCACTCCTAAGTCCTTTTCCTTTTTTTACTTTCTCTAGTTCTACTCCATCTCCCATCTTATAGATTCCCACTGGTCGTCTTTCACTCTTTCCCATTTCCATGACATAGCTTTTGTTCACATTGAATTCCATTTCCCACTTTTTACTCCATTCCCAGATCTTAATTAGGTCTTCACAATTCTCCTTTTGCTTTATAACTCTACACAGTTTCATATCATCTGCAAACAGATTTATGTAGCTGTTCACTTCTTCTGGCATGTCGTTAATATAAATGACGAAAAGTATTGGTGCCAATACTGACCCCTGTGGCACTCCGCTTTTTACTGCTCTCCGCTTGGACTTCATATCTTTAACTACCGTCCTTATTTCTCTCCCCCTCAAATAATTTTCTATCCATCTCAATGTGCTTCCTTTTAAGTCACCCTCCTCCTCTAACTTCCACAGTAATCTTGCATGTGGCACTTTGTCAAATGCCTTTTTTAAATCCAAATAAATACAGTCAACCCATCCCTCTCTCTCTTGTACTCTATCAACTATTCTAGAATAGAAACTCAATAAATTAGTTACACATGACCATCTTTTTCTAAAACCAAATTGGCTATTTGATATTAATTTGTTGTCTTCAAGGAACTCGATCCATTGTTTCTTTATTATTCTTTCACACATTGAGTGTGTGTGTGTGTGTGTGTGTGTGTGTGTGTGTGTGTGTGTGTATTTACCTATTTGTGTGTTACAGGGCCCGAGCTAAGCTCTCTGTGTCCTGCCTCCATGGCCACTCCTGTCATATCTCTCTTTCATCTGATTGACACACACTGCATCAACGACATCACTGCTCAGTTTATTCCACTTATCAATACTACGATGCAGGAAACTGTACTTTCTCACGTCATTTAGACAGATGTCTTTTATTAGTTGTTTTTTTCCATATCCTCGGAGATGATTACTTGTGGTCACTTTTATCAACTCTGTCCAACTGTATGTCAATCTTGTTCACCAATTTATACATATCATGTCTCCCCTTGTTCTTCTCTCTTCTAATGTGGCCAGCCCTAGCTCCCTCAGCCTTTCCTCATAGTTTAACTTCCTGAGTCCTGGTACTATCCTTGTTGCCAGCCTCTGTACCCTTTCCACCTTCTTCACAT
Organism: Portunus trituberculatus; assembly: GCF_017591435.1. NCBI lineage: Eukaryota > Metazoa > Arthropoda > Malacostraca > Decapoda > Portunidae > Portunus > Portunus trituberculatus. Next base: position 16,730,644 of record NC_059273.1, read on the forward strand.
TTTTCTTCATATGCGGTGACCAGACGCAAGCTGCATATTCTAACTGTGGTCTTATTAAAGTGCATAGTATCTTCTTCATCATTCCTTCATCTAGGTAGTGGAATGCAAGGCCAATATTTTGGAGCATGTTATATGTTTTCCCAAATATCTTGTTATGTGTTTCTCCGGTGACAAAGTGTTTTGCACGGTTACTCCTAAGTCTTTCTCCTCATTGGTCTCTTTAATTTTCTCATCATCCAGCCTGTAATCCCTGTTTGGTCTGTATCTACTTCTTCCCATTTTCATAACATGGGTCTTGTTTATATTAAATTCCATCTGCCACTCTTTACTCCACTCATATATTTTATCAAGATCTTCCTGTAACTTGTTACAATCTTCCACATTCTTTACTCTCCTCATAATTTTAGTATCGTCCGCGAACATGTTCATGTAACTGTCAATTCCTACTGGCATATCATTAACATAAATCAAAAACATGATGGGACCAAGCACTGACCCTTGTGGAACTCCACTTGTTACCTTTTTCCACTCGGACTTCTTTCCTTTCACCACTGTTTGCATTTCTCTTCCCACTAAGTAATTTTCCATCCATTTTGCTAGTTTATCACTTACTCCTCCAATCCTTGTTAGTTTCCACATCAGTCTATTGTGTGGCACTTTATCAAAGGCCTTTCTCAAGTCCAGGTAAATAGCATCCACCCATCCCTCTCTATGTTGTAGTATGTCAGTCACTCTTGGATAAAAACATAATAAATTGGATACGCACGATCTTCCTTTTCTGAAACCAAACTGCCTTTCACTCTGAATGTTTTCACTTTCTAGATACTCACTTCACTTAGCTTTAATTACTTCTTCACATACCTTGCACAATATACTAGTCAACGATACTGGTCTGTAATTTAACGGTTCCATTCTACTTCCATTCTTATATATAGGCACAATGTCAGCTCTTTTCCACTCTTTCGGGACTATTCCTGTTCGTATGGAGGTTTTCACAATATCAAATATGGGGTTCAACAATTGATCCTTACATTTTTTCAGCAACCTCCCAGATATGCCATCAGGCCCCATTGATTTATTAATATCCAAGTTATTTATAATTTTCCTTATATCTTCTTTAGTAACCATGATGTCCTGCATTTGCTTTATTTCCGTAGGCCTTCCTCCTGTAAAATGCTCCTCCTTTGTAAACAGTTTGCAAAAGTTGTCGTTTAATATTTCAGCTATATCTCTAGCATCCTCATATACTTCTTCCCCATGTTTTACTTTTTCTATTTCCTCCCTTTTATTTAATTTTCCATTTATGAATATGTAAAACATTTTAGGGTCACTATCACAGTTTTCCACCACTCTCTGTTCATATTCCTTTTGTGCTGTTCTCCTTACTTCAACATATCTATTCCTTGCTGTTTTGTAGACTACTCTTGATAATACTTTACTGTTTTTCTTAAGTTTCTTCCATGCCTTTTCTTTGTTCTTTTTTGCTTCTTCACAATTTCTATTAAACCACAGTATATTATTTAAAGTCCTCTTTCTGTGATATGGCACAAACTTCTTCACAGCAGAGTTATATAAATCCATAAATTTATCGTATTTCAATTGCATATCCCCTTCCTAGTATATCACAGACCAGTCAATTTAATTAAAGAACTCTCCTATATGGTTATAATTTGCCCTAACATAATTTAATTTTTCCTCCCTGTGCTCCACGCTCTTTTCCGTGCTTAATTCCGTATCCAGATCAAAACTTAGGACATCATGGTCGCTTTTCCCCAAGGGACATTCATGTTCAATTTCCTCTTTTAGGGAGATGCCCTTGGTAAATACCAAATCCAACCTGGCTGCAACATCCTGTCCCCTGCACCTTGTTGGTGATCTCACCCACTGTGTCATCAAGTTATTTGTTACTACGTTTAACAATTCCTCTGCCCACTCTCCACCGTTTACCACTTCGTAGTCTTCCCACACTATTTCCTTACAATTAAAGTCCCCCACTATCATCACTCTGTCCTTTCTGGTGAGTTCCTGCTTCATTCTGTCCAGAGTATTTCTCATCACCATTTGATACTGTTCATGGTTCCAAGCACTGGTTCTGGGTGGTATGTATACTGTTATAATATGAATGTCCCTCTTACCATCTGTTATAAGCATACTTATCACTTCCTCATTTCCCTTACTAAAGTTCACCTCCTTCACTATCAGATCCTTCTTAGTAAAAACCATTATACCACCAGCTCCTTTATTCTTTCTATCATTTCTCCATACTTTGTAGTGTTTTACATCAAACCAATCTAGCTTTATTTCAGGCCTTAACTTTGTTTCCACCACACACATTATGTCCGGTTCATTGTTTCTTAGGTAATCCATACATTCTAGCCTCTTAGACAGAAATCCATCTATATTCCCTGTTTCCGTCAGAGTAGTGTCTATTCCGTCTGTTTTATCCACCACTTCTTCAGCCTGCCATTTCTCATCCTCCAAAAAAACTTGGTCTTTTCCTCCTCGGTTCTTTCCTCATTCTTCTCTCTCACTTCAGTTACAAACTCTTTCATTTTCATTCTTTCATCCTGTGTCATATTTCTTCTTATGTAAATTGTTTTGGTTTCCTCGTAGACTTTTAAGTTTCCAGGCCCTCCTCAGCAAAGCCTCGGCTGCCACATGAGACTTTAACTTCAATTTTAATGGTCTACTCTTGCCTTCTTCAAAAGCTCCTAGTCTCACACTTTCCTCTACCTCAGCATATAGGCATTCTTCCTCCTCAGAGATCTTATTTAGTAAAAACTTAATCCTGTCATTTTCCTTATCCCTCCTATCTTGCCAGTTCCTGTTAGTTTTCTCCCTCAAACCTGTTATGATCACGCTTTTTTTCTTTTCGGCAATATCTCTCACCACATACTCATTTTCCTTCAATGCCTTTACCATTTCACTCAGTGTAATCGCTTTATTTTCTTCTTGCTTCTTCATTATCTGCCTAAAGGACTTTTGTACTTCTTGGTGTTCATGTTTCACTTCCTTCATTTTGGCATCAATTAGGTTAAGGCATTCCTCCTTCCCCAAGTCTCCTTCGGATATATATATATATATATATATATATATATATATATATATATATATATATATATATATATATTGAAAAGTAGTGTTGGTTACATTCTTCGAGAGGGCTAGATTTCTATGGATGAGTGACACACACACACACACCCGAAGTACAAGATCGCATAGTAAAAAGCTGAGAAAGGGAAGATGTCTGAGAGATATTAAAAAATATAGTTTCCCGCAGAGATGTATTGAGACGTGGAACAGTTTAGATGAAGAAGTAGTGTCTGCAAAGAGTGTGCACACTTTTAAAGTAAGATTGGATAAGTGTAGATATGGAGACGGGGCCACACGAGCATAAAGCCCAGGCCCTGTAAAACTACAACTAGGTAAATACTAGGTAAATACACAGAGATGAGACGCGGCAGAGGAAGGACGCGATACCATCACTCCCGAGAATCAGCTGATCTTCACTACCTTTGTTTGGGTTTACAGTGGCCTGGGCGATAAGTGTGGACTCATTTTTTTTTATGAATACAGTGTTAAATAATAATGAGTGAGAAAGATATTCCATCTAAATGCAGGTATGTGACAAGGGAAAGAATGAAAGCTGATGATGACAATGTTGGTGAGGGAGGAGGAGAATTTGAAGGCTTTGATACGGCGCAAACTTCACTATTTGATAGAGTCTTAACTATCGAACGTAAATTAGATAAATTGATAAAGGAGAGTATGGGAATGAAAGAGAATGAAGAACAGGATAAAGAGCTCCAGAAATTGAAAGAAAGGATAAAAAGAGTGGAAGAAAACGAAACTAGGCTAAGAACCGAAAATGAAGAATTACAAGTCCAAATAGCGAACTATAAGAAATTGATGGAAGAAGGACTCGGTAAAGCCGAGAAAGAAAAAGAGAAGCTAAAAGATCTAGTTATCAAAGAAGAAAGAGTACAAGACGTGATTAAAAAAGAAGTACAAGCATGGAGAATCCAAGATAAGAAAGACAAGGAATCATTTCAAGAAGTATTTCAAGAACAGTTAAAAGAAAGAGATGAAAATATGACAAGCAAAATGATAGGAGTCCTCAAGAAAAAAGAAAATTTAGTAAGAGAAATTGCGGAAAAAAAGAAGAGTGTAATTATTTTTGGACTGAAAGAAAAAAATGTTAAATATAGACCAAGAAGGGAAAAAGATGAAATGAAATCAGTAAAAGACCTACTAAAACATCTGAATGACGAGGATAGACAGGACTTAGAATAGGAAGTAGAAGAAATTCATAGAATGGGACCATATCAAGAAGGAACAGTGAGACCAATTAAGATATTACTAAAATCACAAGCAGCAGCAGAAGAAGTACTATATAGAAAAACGAAACTCAGAGAAACAGAAGATTGCAAAGATATATACATAAAGAAAAATAGAAACGAGGAGGAAAGGAAGAGACACAATGAACTGGTGGCAGAAGCAAGAGAAAAAAATAATGAAAGGTCAGAGGAGGAGAAGGCATTTTTTTGGAGAATTATAAGGAAATGGTATATAAAAGAGAAAGAAGAGAAAAGAATGGAGCAAGTTTAACTAAAAATGATAAGAACAAGAGATTAAAAATGATGTATACAAACATAGATGGGATTTTATCTAGTAAATTAGAATTAAGAGATTACATAAAGAAAGAAGAACCAGATATTGTATGCCTGGTGGAAACAAAGTTAAATGAGGCAATAAAAATAGACATAGATAAAAGGTATAATATATGGAGGAGAGACAGAGTGGGTAAAGGAGGAGGAGGAGTCATGATGATGTTAAGGAAGGAGATAGTGGTAAATCAAGTGGAGTTTGAGGAAGGAAAATCAGAAATACTGTATGTTAAGATGCATATTAACAAAAAGGAGTTAACAATCATTGGAACATATGTGCCACCAAAAACAAACTCATGGACTAACAAAGAATATAGAGACATGATAGATGACACAATAAGGAGTCTTACAAGAATCATTAAGGAAAGGAGAAAAGTGATATTGGTAGGAGATTTCAACTGTAAGGAGGTAGACTGGGAAAATTATGAAAGTGGTATGGGGGAAGATGCCTGGGGATATAGATTCCTGAACCTAATGATAGATAATTTGATGGTCCAAAGAGTAAAGGAAAACACAAGATTCAGAGGAAACGATGAGCCGCCAAGATTAGACCTAGTTTTTACAAGGGATATACCAATTAACGATGATATAAGATACAAGTGCCCACTGGGAAAGAGTGACCATGTAATATTAGAGATGGATATAGAAGAAGGAAAGGAAGATAGAGATGAATCATACAAAGGAGACCGATTAAATTACAGAAAGGCTGATATTGAGAATCTCAAGAACTATTTTAAAAACGTAAACTGGGAGGAGATGGAAAACTCATTAACGGTTCAAGAGAAATATAACTTATTTTTGGAAATATACAAAACTGGGGTCAGGGAATATGTTCCGAAATATAGACCTAAAGAAGAAGGAAAGAAAGATTGGTTTAATGCAAGATGTGCTAGGGCAAAGGAGAAACGAGATGGAGCATGGAAAAGGTGGAGAAGAAACAGAAATCCAGAAAATAAAGAAAACTTTAAAACAGCAAGAAATGAATATGCTAAGGTGAGAAAGGAAGAAGAAAAGAACTATGAAAAGGACATTGTCAAAAAATGTAAGGAACAACCAAAATTGTTCTACAGATTCATAAATGGAAAAATAAGACAAAAAGAAACAATAGAAAGGTTAAAAGGAGAAAACAGATTGGTGGAAGACCCAAAAAGTATGGCAGAACTGTTAAATAGTAAATTTCATGAGGTCTTTACTAAGGAATCCAAATTTGAAAGACCACAGGGTAATAGAGAGACTGTCTATATGAAAGAAGATTAAAGTAACCAAGCTTGAAATAAAAAAGTTGATGACGGAATTGGATGAGGAAAAGACAATGGGACTGGATGAAGTCTCAGGCAGAATACTGAAAGAATGTAGGGAAGAACTAGCAAGTCCAATATACATCATAAAATGCCCAATAGAAAATGGAACAGTGCCAGTGGAGTGGAAAAGAGCTGAGGTGGTTCCCATATATAAGAGCGGAAGGAAGGAAGAACCTTTAAATTACAGGCCGGTATCACTAACTAGTGTAATATGCAAGATGTGTGAAAAAGTAATAAAGAAGCAATGGATCGAGTTTCTTGAAGACAACAAAATATTATCAAATAGCCAATTTGGTTTTAGAAAAGGTTGGTCATGTGTGACAAATTTATTGAGTTTCTACTCTAGAATAGTTGATAAAGCACAAGAGAGAGAGGGATAGGTTGACTGTATTTATTTAGATCTAAAAAAGGCTTTTGATAAAGTGCCACATGAAAGATTACTATGGAAGTTAGAGGAGAAGGGTGGCTTAAAAGGAAGCACATTGAGATGGATGAAGAATTACTTAAGGGGGAGAGAAATAAGGACGATAGTTAAAGATATGAAGTCCAAGTGGAGAACAGTAGACAGCAGAGTGCCACAGGGGTCAGTATTGGCACCAATACTTTTTCTCGTATATATAAATGACATGCCAGAAGGAGTGAACAGCTACATAAATCTGTTTATGGACGATGCGAAACTGTGCAGAGTCATTAAACAAAAAGAGGATTGTGAAATACTACAGGAAGACTTAAACAAGATCTGGAAATGGAGCAAAAAATGGGAGATGGAATTCAATGTGGACAAAAGCCATGTCATGGAAATGGGAAAAAGTGAAAGACGACCAGTGGGAATCTATAAGATGGGAGATGGAGTAGAACTAGAAAAAGTAAAAAAGGAAAAGGACTTGGGAGTGACAATGGAAGAAAATAATCAACCGGTTAGCCATATTGATAGAATTTTCAGAGAGACGTATAATTTGCTAAGGAATATTGGAGTAGCATTTCACTATATGGACAAGGAAATGATGAAGAAATTGATAAGTACTAAAATAAGACCTAGATTGGAATATGCAGGAGTTGTGTGGACTCCCATAAAAGAAACACATAAGAAAATTAGAGAGACTACAAAAAATGGCTACAAGAATGGTTCCAGAATTTAAAGGGATGGCATATGAGGAGAGACTAAAGGCAATGGATTTACCAACCTTGGAGCAGAGAAGAGAGAGAGTGGATCTGATACAAGTTTATAAATTGATTAACGAAATGGATGAAGTGGATAATGAGAAACTGATCCTGAGAGAAGAATATTACTTTAGAAGCACAAGATCGCATAGTAAGAAACTAAGGAAGGGACGATGTCTGAGAGATGTTAAAAATTTAGTTTCCAAAGATGTGTTGAGACTTGGAACAGTTTGAGTGAGGAAGTGGTATCAGCAAAGAGTGTACATAGTTTTAAAGAAAAATTGGATAAGTGTAGATATGGAGACGGGACCACACGAGCATAAAGCCCAGGCCCTGTAAAACTACAACTAGGTAAATACAACTAGGTAGGTAAATACACACACACACACACACACACACACACACACACACACACACACACACACACACACACACACACACACTCGAGAGACACGATTGAAGGCGGAAGCACTGGCGCAGTTCCGACGATCAGCTGATCTTCACTACACCTGTTGTATAGTATTTACAGTGGCCTGGGCAGGTAGTGTGGACTCTTTTTTTTTTTTTTTTTTTTTTTCTCCATGAAATCAATTAGTAAGGAATAATGAGTGAAAAAGATATCCCATCCAAATGCAGACATGAGAATAGAGAAGAGGCTGATGATGTCTATGTCGGTGAGGGAGAACGCAGATTCAAGGGTTCGATCGACACAACTTCACTACTTAAGAGAGTGTCAAATATTGAATGTAAAGTAGATAAACTGATAAAGGAGAAGATGGAAATGAAAGAGAATAAAGAACAGGAAATGGAGTTTATAAGACTGAGAGAAAGGATAAGAAAAGTGGAAGAAAATGAACCTAGGCTAAGAGCGGAAAACGAAGAACTAAAAAAGGAAGTAGCTAACTACAAGAAGCAGGTGGAAGAAGGACTCGGTAAAGCCGAGAAAGAGAAGGAGAAGCTGAAAGATCTAGTAAACAAGGAAGAGGAAAGAGTACAGAACATGATTAAAAAAGAAGTACAAGCATGGAGAGTCCAAGATAAGAAAGATAAGGCCGATTTTCAGGAGGTGATTCAAGAACAACTTAAAGAAAAAGAAGAAAATATGACAAGCAAAATGATAGGAGTCCTCAAGACAAAAGAAAATCTAGTTAGAGAAATTGCAGAAAAAAAGAAGAGTGTAGTCGTATTTGGAATAAAAGAAAAAAATATAAAATATAGACCAAGAAGAGAAAAAGAAGAAATGAAATCAGTCAAAGACCTACTGAAGAATCTTAATGACGAAGATAGGCAGAACTTGGAAGAGGAAGTAGAAGAAATAAACCGAATGGGACCATATCAAGAAGGAAAAACGAGACCAATTAAAATACTACTAAAATCACAAGCAGCAACAGAAGAAATATTATATAGAACAACAAAACTTAGAGAAACAGAAGGCTGTAAGGATATCTATATAAAGAAAAATAGAAATGAGGAAGAAAGGAAGAGATACAATGAACTGGCAGCAGCAGTAAGGGAAAAGAATAATGAAAAATCAGAAGAGGAGAAGAAGGCATTTTTTTGGAGAATTCTAGGAGACAGGATAAGGAAATGGTATATAAACGAGAAGGAAGAGAAAAAAGTGGAACAAGTTTAACTAAAAATGATAAAGGCAAAAGACTAAAAATGATGTATACGAACACAGATGGGGTTTTATCAAGTAAATTAGAATTAAGAGATTACATAAGGAAAGAAAATCCAGATATTGTATGCCTGGCTGAAACAAAACTAAATGAGGCAATCATAATAGATTTGGATAATAGGTATAATGTATGGAGAAGAGACAGAGAAGGTAAAGGAGGAGGAGTCATGATAATGTTAAGGAAGGAGATAGTGATCAACCAAGTGGAATGTGGGGAAGGAAAAGCAGAAGTATTGTATATTAAGATGCATATTAATAAAAAGGAGTTAACAATCATTGTAACATATGTGCCACCAAAAACAAATTCATGGACCGATCAAGAATATAAAGACATGATAGATGACACAATAAGGAGTCTAATGAGAAGCATTAAAGAAAGGAGAAAAGTGATATTAGTAGGAGATTTCAACTGTAAAGAAGTGGACTGGGAAAATTATGAAAGTGGTATGGGGGAAGAAGCCTGGGGAGAAAGATTCTTGAACCTAATGATAGACAATATGATGGACCAGAGAGTAAAGGAATGCACAAGATTCAGAGAAAACGACGAGCTGGGGAGATTGGACCTAGTTTTTACAAGGGGTATACAAATTAATGACAATATAAGATATGTGCCCATTGGGAAAGAGTGACCATGCAATATTAGAAATAGATATAGAAGAGGGAAAGGAAAATAGAGACGATTCATACAAAGGAAACCGATTAAATTACAGAAAGGCTGATATTGAGAATCTCAAGAACTATTTTAAAAACGTAGACTGGGAGGAAATGGAAAACTCAGAGACCAAAAGAAGAAGGAAAGAAAGATTGGTTTAATGCAAGGTGTGCTAGGGCAAAGGAGAAAAGAGATGGAGCATGGAAAAGGTGGAGGAGAAATAGGAATCCAACAAGCAAGGAAAACTTCAAGGCAGCGAGAAATGAATATGTTAAGGTTAGGAAGGAAGAGGAAAAGAACTTCGAAAAAGATATTGTCGAAAAATGTAAGGAGCAACCAAAATTGTTCTATAGATTCATAAATGGAAAAATTAGGCAAAAAGAAGATGTTGGTCACCCAGCCAGTCTTCCCCATTACGGAGCGAGCTCAGAGCTCATAGATCGATCTTCGGGTAGGACTGAGACCACAACACACACCACACACCGGGAAAGCGAGGCCACAACCCCTCGAGTTACATCCCGTACCTATTTGCTGCTAGGTGAACAGGGGCTACACATTAAGAGGCTTGCCCCGTTTGCCTCGCCGCTTTTTCGGCACTCGAACCTGGACCCTCTCGATTGTGAGTCGAGCGTGCAAACCACAACACTACGCGGTGTGTGTGTGTGTCACATCCATAAAAATCCAGCCTTCTCTGAGAATCCAACCAACACTACTTTTAAATTTTTTAAGCATTCTTGAAATGCCCCACGTGACACTACATGTATTAAGATGTTGGTCTGCAGGTGATCTCGGTAGGTGGCCATAAGAGGCTGAGGACTGAACTGATAAGAACACAATGAGACCATTTAAAGTCTTAGATGGTCTTAGATCCTAAGACATCAGAGCCATATGGCAGTTTTCAGGTTCCAGGATAACAATGTGGTATTTGTACTCTCAATTACTGGTAGCTTGCATAGCTTCCTCCCTCCACTTCAATCAGTTTGTGGTGTCTTACCTTTTGCCAATACCATTTACTTTAACTGCTGAGCTGCTTTAGGAAGTATACCCATCACCAACAGACACACATTATGCCATTACATCACATATAATTACTTAATGGAGATCTTTACTGCTGCTCCCAAAGAAATGCTTTTAGGCTAGTTAGCCATAGAAATATTACCAAGAAACTTGTGTGGAAGTGAAATGATTAGTAGTTAACCCTGAGAGGCTAAAGTCAACCCTGGATTGGACCCCTGACCAGGACAGCATGAGGACAGTGCTTTATATGCTGACACCATAATAATTCTTAAGGTCCCCAGGTAATGTTTGATGCCTTTGCCCCAGTTAGTATAATCTCACCATTAGCACACTGAAGAAGGCAGATAAGAGAGAGCATGCGGTCAGTTCCCCACCACTCTGACACATGATAGAGGACTGGGAAATGATACTAAAGAGGAAGGTAACCGAAAAAACAGTTGTACTTGTAACCCATTTTATCTTGTATCTTTTCCATACAAACCTATTTGTCTTCTTTGTTAATTTATTTTTGTACTTATTTTATTGTTATTTATTTATTTATTTATTTATTATTTATCTTTTTATTTATTAATTATTTATTTCTTCATTTTTATTTATTTATTATTATTATTATTTTATGTTTATTTGTTTTATTTATCTATTTATTTATTTATATATTTATTTTATTTATATTCATATTTATTTATTTTATTTATTTATTTTTATTTATTATCAGTTAATTAATTAATTTATTGTATTTATTTATTTTTTTGGTTTTTATTTTTTTCTATTTTATTTGTTTATTTATGTATTTTGTTTTATTTATTTATTTAATTTTTTTATTTATTTATTTTTTTATTTATTTATTTATTTATTTATTTTATTTATTTATTTTTTTTTTTTTTTTATTTTGGTGTGTATGTTCTGGGTTGTTGTGTTGGTCTTATGGGTGGG
>NC_059273.1:16742552-16812552 GCF_017591435.1 Portunus trituberculatus
CCCTGAAACGAAGCCTCATCAAAATAAAAATCGGGTCAAAAACTGCATCTGTGTGTGTGTGTGTGTGTGTGTGTGTGTGTGTGTGTGTGTGTGTGTTTGCATATATTTGTGTGTAATTCACCTCGGTCGCGTGCTGGTCACCCAGCCAGTCTTCCCCATTACGGAGCGAGCTCAGAGCTCATAGACCGATCTTCGGGTAGGACTGAGACCACAACACACTCCACACACCGGGAAAACGAAGCCACAACTCCTCCAGTTACATCCCGTACCTATTTACTGCTAGGTGAACAGGGGCTACACATTAACCCCTTCAATACGGTGACGCCTACGTAGGCGTCATATTTCTTTTCTGAGCTTTCTTCAGTTCAGTTGTCCCGTATAATGTGTTGGATACCAACTACACACGCCGTATGCTGTCCTTGAAATCCTAGTGCTCCTCCCACCATCCTTGTCTCCACCAATCACTAAAGATAAGCTACATGCGTCCCGCCTTGTGTCTAAAATTCCCCAATGGCATTCTCTCTCTCTCTCTCGAAAGATAAGTTACATGCGTCCCGCCTTGTAACATTCAGAACACACACACACACACACACACACACACACACACAAACAACAAATTTTCTAATCTCTCTCTCTCTCTCTCTCTCTCTCTCTCTCTCTCTCTCTCTCTCTCTCAAAACAACAAATTTTCTAATCTCCCTTCGTCTTCTCTCTCCCGTCTCCTCCCCCTCACCCTCTTCCTCTCGAAAAATAAGCTACATGCGTCCCGCTTGTGTCTAAAATATTAGCAAATGTCTCTCTCTCTCTCTCTCTCTCTCTCTCTCTCTCTCTCTCTCTCGAAGAGAGACGCGTCCACTTTCCTCTTCGAAGGCGATATAGTAACTAAAAAATAGCAGCATAATACACAAAGATGACAAGTATGACGAGCTTGCATGAGTTTCCCGCGCTAGGGCGCGCGGCACTACCACCCGTATATCATACAGGCGGGCTTTTTTAACATCCGGCGCGAAGGGGTTAAGAGGCTTGTCCAGTGTGTGTGTGTGTGTGTGTGTGTGTGTGCTTCTGTAATTCACTGTTCACTGTTTGATCTGGTGCAGTCTCTGACGAGACAGCCAGACGTTACCCTACGGAACGAGCTCAGTGCTCATTATTTCCGATCATAGGATAGGTCTGAGACCAGGCACACACCACACACCGGGACAACAAGGTCACAACTCCTCGATTTACATCCCGTACCTACTCACTGCTAGGTGAACACGGGCTACACGTGAAAGGAGACACACCCAAATATCTCCACCCGGCCGGGGAATCGTACCCCGGTCATCTGGCTTGTGAAGCCAGCGCTCTAACCACTGAGCTACCGGGCCGTGTGTGTCATTGTGTGTGTTTGTGTGTGTGTGTGTGTGTGTGTGTGTGTGTGTGTGTGTGTGTGTGTGTGTGTGTGTGTGTGTGTGTGTGTGGTTTGTGCGTGTGTGTGTGAATGTAAGTGTGTGTACATATGGGTACAATACCCTGTTGCATCGTATTGTATCACAGTGTGATACGCAACGATGAAACGATGCGTGGAAATTCAGTAAGTGTGTACACACCTTTAGAAAGTGTTGGTGGTGGTAATGTCAGTGTGGTGTGTATTGGTGGTGGTGGTGGTGGTGATTGTGGTGGTAACTATTGGTGGTGTGTTTGCTTGTTTTGCATCGTGAATATTGATTGATTGAGTGGCTGAAAGATTGACGGATTGATGGATAGATTGCCTGTCTAACTAATAGATTCACTGACTGACTGATATTTGGACTGACTCACTGACTGACTGACTGACTGATTAAATGAATAAAATACTAACTAAATGACTGACTATCTGGCTGACTGACTATTTGGCTAACTGACTGAATGACTGAATGATTGACTAACTGACTGTCTGACACACTGGTTGATTGTCTGTTTGACAAATGGCGCCTGTCCTTGGCAGAAAAAAGCATCGCGCGGTACGAAGGCGCTTAGAAGTGTACCGTAGGATGTATGTGGTGCGCGTGGCCAGGCACGTGTTGCCGTACGCGAGTGTGCACGTGTAGGGACCTGACAAGTGTGTAGAGAAACAATGAAGACGACAGTGGCAAAGGGAATCGGATAAGCGCCTGACACCACGTATATGTCACCCACGATTCCACCACGCCCACGCCCGTGCTACGTGGGTCCGAAAGCGTGTAGGTTGGGAGGATGTGTCTTCAGGGACTCCCGGTTGACACGAAACAGTAGGGAAGGTTGGCGATGCAATTAATGCGGGAACTGGCATTGGTTGTGGTGGTGTTGGTGGTGGTGGTAGTGGTATTTATATGCTTGTGTGAAGATATATGGATAAGCGGGTAATTTGATGGGTTGATAGATATGTAAATGGACAGTTGGGCAAACAAATAGATAGATGGATAGGCAGGCAGATAGATAAGTCAATAAATTCGTAAATGATTAACAATATAGATGTGCATGTAGATAGAAAAAAAGTCTATATTCCTCTACTTAGTGTCCTGTCACCCTGGTTTATTGTCAGAAATACTCGTATAACACCATCTAGTCAATCTAAATTTACCTTATGATAGTCTAAACCATGAATAATAGTGATGTTAAAATACAAATCCAGCATTTCACTCACAGAGTGCAATAGTGGCAGAGCTGCAGACGACCCCGCACGGAAGAGCAACAACAATCAGTCAGTCAGTCACTCAGTCAGTTCTACCACAGTGCTGGCAGTTGCATCCCAAACCAGCGCATGTGTGACGGCATCAATGATTGCTGCAGTAACGGAGAGGTGAGGAGAAGGCCTTGCTTTTGTCAGTATCTCACATAAGGCTTAACTCATGCCCCGAACTCCTTTGTTTCATATAAAATTTGCAGATTTTCTTACATTGTATACAGTACAATATAAAATCAAAACTTGACAGTACTGAAGCAAATGCCTTTCTTGTGGCAGGATGAGTTTGTGCAGCTGTGTGGGATTGAGGAGTGCCGGGAGAAGAATGTCGGGTGTGTTTGAGCCTGTTTACATCAACACTTGAGAGTCATACTACTGCCAGTGTTAGCCATGCAGTGTACAGACTTGTGTCAGAAAGTTCAAGTGTGAAGGTGAGGCCTCCCTGAACTGTCAGTGTCACTCTACGGTCTGTCTTCTTAAACTTGTCAGTCCTTCACCTCTTCATTTAGCAGCAGCCTAAAGAAGTTAGTGTGGTATTTTGTTATTGTTGGCATACATCAACATGCATTTTGTCTCACGAGTATTACTAAGATCAGCGATTTATGGATAGGTTGTTCTTTATGATTAAGTATAATTTAAGCTTGCCATATGCATTTGTCATGAGTACTGATATAATTTTTGTAGTTTTCCTCAACGTATTGTTGAATGTGTTCCTGGAATGCATGTAAATCTATCCTTAAGTTGCAATAAATCTGTGTTTCTGAGTGCGTAATTCTCCACCCTCAGACGTTGACGAGTGCGTGGAGTCGCCCAGATCCTCTCCCCTCAGCAGTGTTTGATCCGCCCAGCAGCAGCAACGGTCAGGAGAAGGCGGTCATTGAAGTGTCAACTCCCAAGCTGGCACGGTGGTGGGTGTTGTGCTGGGCTCCCTTGGTGTTCTTTGCCTAGCTGTTGGGGTAAGTCAAATAGTTTTTCACTTCTTTATACTGTGGGGTCTTGATCTGGTTGTGTTGTGGCTGTGCTGTGGCAAAGATGGCGTAATTAAGCAGTGGGTGAGATTCTTCCAAACTTTAAACAATTCTAAATTGTTCTTGACACACTGAGAATATTCCATTACTATAAAGTTAGCCGACTCACCTGCAACATTTTCAGTGTACAGATGTTTGATGGGTTCCTGAAGATGCGTCGACGTGTTATCATCCACGCAAACTTCCCCAACCCAACCAGTGTACCACAAGACAACATGCATTCAGGAGGACGGGAGGAGGGAGCGAGCGGCTGCATGCACTATTGAACGGGGCAGCATTACATTCTTCCCACAGTTGTATGACTACACTGAAGCAAGCCCAGAATAAAGTGTTGAGTGACCATGATGTGATTATTGTGGTTTGTACATTACCCTTTTATCTCCTTGTGTCTCATTTTAAAAGGTTTTGTACTTTCATGTTATTTTTTTTCAGGACTTTATTAATGTTGACGCCATTTCAATGTTGTTGCATCTCTTGTTCCAGGAATCAGCACTACTAACGCCAAAGAAGTGAGGGAAGTGTTTGGAGTGAGCGTGCAAGACCTACAACAGACACCACACTACTACTGCCGCTGTAGCCAAAGGAACAAGAGGAGGCAGAGGAGGATGAAGAAGTGGAACAAGAGAGTGATTCATGGAGATGTACCAATGAAGTTCTGCAGGTTGGCCACAAATCTTCATTACTGGTGTAATGTATTTCATTGATCATTTGTATATTGGGTGGCTAAATTTATAGATTTTGTAGACAGTTGTAGATGTGAAGTGGGTAAGGTTTTTTGCCATGCCTTATCTACACCAGCAGAAAACCGTGATATGTAGAAGTTGTGATAGAAGCATTGTGATAGGAATATACCGTGTACATATGCATAGAGAATTTAAAAGAGGAGAGTGTAGACCAAGAGAGGAAAGTAACCTCTTTTAGAGATTTCAGTGAAAGTTTTACTGTAGCGTTAGACATATCAAAGGCTTTTGATAGAGTCCGGCATAAAGCTTTGATTTCCAAACTGCCTTCCTACGGCTTGTATACTTTACTCTGCAACTTTTTATTTAGTTTCCTTTCTTACTGTTCTATTGCTGTTGTGGTAGGCGGCCACTGTTCTTCTCCTAAATTTATTAACCCATTTACGCCGCTCGTTGCGTCAACGCAACGTGAAACAAGCTACAACATGATGTCGAGCTACACTGATAGAACGGCATGTTGTATCCTGTAGTTGCTTCCGATGCTAGTAGACACCCAGAACTCCCAGTGGAAGGTTCATATGATGTCACATGTCTCATCATTTGAGGGGAAAAGGTAGTGAAAGAAGCTCCATTTTCTGAAATACAATGTCTTCATCAAAAAGGAGGTGAGTAAGGAAAACTATCATCGGGGATTTGTTCATATCTATTTCATAAGAATCTTCTATGTTTCTATTCATGACAGAACCCTTTTGAACCATATTTTATTTGATAATATGCTGATGACAGTTGTCTAAAAACTTTATAAAGAAAAAGTTGCGCTAACGCAACCATCGGCACCGGCCTCTTCATTGAAGTAGTTATTTTGTAACGCATAATTTTTATTTTGCGCATATAATTGCAGTGAATGAATACATCTGTGTAGCCTAACTTGTTTGTTGAAAGCATACATATCGTCTACAAACATTTTACGATATATAAATTCCATTATTATTGTTTTTTTCTTCAGAAAAATTAATTTGAACGAGATCTTAGACGAGCTAGAGAGACCTACTATGTCTGACGAGAGTGAAATTAGTGATGAAGATGAATCCACTGGAATGGTAAAACAAACTGAAACACATGACGTTTACATCATGCCTGCAAATGATGGTGCTATGACGGATGAAGATTCTGGCGAAGAAGAAAGCGTGGATATCTCTAATCTTCCTGGAACACAGCTAACTGCTTTTGCAGTGTTAGATTCCACAGTGGCGCAAGATGATGTAGATGAAAATGTTGAAAGACAAGCATCCCAGAAAAGAAAATCATAAAACTCAGAAAATGGAAAGCACAGGATCTCCCAGAAAAGACAAATATTCCATGTTACCCATATAAACCATCAATTGCTGATATTCCACGTAAGCCTAGTGAGACCCTTGAGCTTTTCTTGGATGTATTAGCTATTGATCACCTTGTGAAACAAACTGTAAACTATGCAGTACAGAATGGTAAACATTCATTTGCGCTGACAAGTGATGAAATGAAAACCTTCATAGGAATTTTGTTAGTGTCAGGCTACTGTTGCGTTCCACGTCGCAGACTGTATTGGCAGAGACAACCAGACGTGTACAATGAGCTTATTGCTGACTCCATGCGCCGCGATCGCTTTGATGAGATCATGAAATATTTTCATGCTGCAGACAACACAAAGCTTCCCAAAAGGACAAGTATGGCAAAGTTTCTCCCTCATGGAAATCCTGAATGGCAACTTTCTCAAGTACGGGAAGTATTTGGGCCAATAAATATATCCATTGATGAGTCAATGATACCTTATTTTGGTTGGTATCCCACAAAACAGTTCATCAGGGGAAAACCTGTACGATGGGGTTATAAAGCATGGGTTGCAGCTGATCCAAATGGTTATGTTTTTGATATATCTGTTTACCAAGGCAAAGATGGTGCTAAGGATAAGGCTAATGCATCTTATGGACTTGGTGGAAAAGTTGTACTTGATGTTTTGGATGTGATAGTAAAACGTTATCCAACAAAGAAGTTATCCCTTTACTTTGATAACTTCTTCACATCTCTCAAACTTGTAGAAAAATCAAGAGCATGGGTCATGATGCTACTGGCACACTAAGAAAAAACCGAATCAAAAAATGCCCATTTACAAATCCTGCAAAGTTTATGAAATTACCTAGGGGAACTGAAGAACATTTTTGTGATGCTGAATCTGGGATAATTGCAGCACGCTGGCAAGATAATGGCATTGTAACAATTGCATCATCTGAGTATGGAGTATCACCACTAGTGAAGGCTGAACGCTATGTTGCTTCTCAGAAGAAACGTATGAATGTTTTGATGCCAAATGCCATCCATCAGTATAATCGGAAAATGGGTGGTGTTGATAGGGTAGAATCAAAATATTGCTCAGTACAGGCCCTCTATTCGTGGGAAAAAGTGGTACTTTCCAATTGTCACATACTTGTTTACAGTATGTGTAAACAATGCCTGGATTTTTGCAAGAGAAGGAGGTTACAAAGAGGATATGTTGTCATTCATACGTGCTGCTGCTACTGAATGGCTACAGAATCACGGCAAAAAGCCAAATAATCCAGGAAGATCACGATCAGTTCTCAGTGTTGCAAGTGTATCGGCACAAATGCGCTATGATAATGTTGGGCATTACATCGTGAAATCGGATCCTCCAAAACGCTGTCGTTGCAGGTTGTGCAACAGTCAGACTGTATTCATATGCCAGAAATGTAAAGTATACTTGCATCAAAAGTGTTCAGTGCAGTACCATACCATGTAGGCCAGGAGAATCCTGTGAAAATATATCTAAGATAGGTTGTACTAATTCTTTATCATGATTTTTCTTTTTTATTATCACATGCACCTCATTTCTCCACTTCGAGAGCTGTATTATCTCTAAGGGCTGTAATCTTTGGTATCCTTTAGTTTATAATGAAGAAATTCAAGGTTTCATTTTTAGTCAGGAAATTCTAATTATGTATCAAAAGTGAATTTTAAATATCATTTTTATAATTCTTCTTCCATGCTAAGAATTGTATCCTAGCTGGCTCCTTTAGATTTTCATATGAAGAAGAGCAAATGTGTTTCCTATTATGCAAATATGTGTGTATGTATGTATGTTTTTTTTTCCTGATGTTTTTCCTTGTGTGCCGATAGTTGCATTTACGCAACATGTATTGTGGTCGAAACGCCGCTCGTTGCGCTTGCGCAACAACACATTTTCGTCAATAAAATGAGAACCATTGTACATATGGAGTAATTTTCATCATATGCTTGCAGTTTAGGTTCACATTATGCATATATCAAAGCTGCAACATCAAATTCTTACTTTCATTTTTTTTCGGCTTAAATGGGTTAATAATGGAGTTCCTCAGGGTTCTGTCTTGTCGCCCTCTCTCTATCTATTATTCATTGATTAACCAAACTTGTTGTCCTATCTACTCCTATGCTGATGATACCACCCTACATTTTTTCACGTCCTTTCAGAGACGACCAACTCGTCAGGAAGTCAACTGATCACGCAGGGACGCCAAAGAACGCCTGACTTCCGATCTTTCTAAGATTTTCGATTGGGGCAGAGAAAATCTAGTAGTTTTCAATGCCTCCAAAACTCAATTCCTCCATCTATCAACTCGACACAACCTTTCAGACAGGTACAGGTATCCCCCTCTTCTTCAGTGACACTCAACTGTCTCCCTCTTCCACAATGAATATTTTTGGTCTGTCCTTTACTCATAATCTTAACTGGAAACTTCACATCTCATCTCTTGCTAAAACAGCTTCTTTAAAGTTACGCATTCTGAGGCATCTCCGCCATGCCCCTCCAATTGCTTACTCTGTATAAGGGCCTTATCTGCACGTCTATGGAGAACTCTTCGCATGTTTGGGGGGGATTTCAGTTACACAGTTTTATTAGATAGCGTGGAATTAAAAGCTTTTCGTCATATCAACTCCCCTCCTGTGACTAACTGTCTTCAGCCTCTTTTTCACCGCTGAAATGTTGAATCTCCTCCTCTTCTCTCTTTTATCGCTATTTTCATGCTAACTTTTCTACAGATCTTTCTATCTTCATGCTTCCCGTCGTCCTGCGGACTCGCTGTACAAGGCTTTCTTCTTCTCATCCCTATTCTATCCAACTTTGCAATGCAAAAGTTAACCAGTACTCTCAATCTTTCATCCTTTTCATTGGTAAAATCTGGAACTCCCTACCTGCATCTGTATTTCCGAATTCCTACGACTTGTCTTCTTTGAAGAGAGAGATATCGAGGCATTTCCTCCCTAGTTTTGGCTGACGCTTTTCCACGTTTTAGAGAGCCAGCATTCAAGTGGGCCTTCTTTTTTAATCTTTTCTTTGTTTCTTGCCCTTGGCTGGCGCTCTTCTTACATGAAAAAAAACCTCTCGGGACACAAGTCTTCTGCTCATCACTCATCATTCCTGTCGCCCATCATGATCGTTTATGCCTTAAGAAGCAAAAGACCAACGTGTTCACTCCATGCTGGAATTCACCATGCATGGAGAAACACTTAGTGAATGAAGATAACGTTCCCTGTTAGGAGACGCCATCTTCTTAGTGAGGGAGTGTAGAGAGCATGCTGGCTAGTCACACATCACCAGCTGTGCATCGCGTTGTGTCTTGCTGCCAAGCCATGACAGTAAATTAGTTCCAAGTAGTATGTAGTTGTTAAGGGTAGTAGTAGTAGTAGTAGTTGTAGTAGTAATAGTGGTTGTCACTCACACTATTGCAAGGTTCAAGTGTGAAGGTGAGGCCTCCCTGAACTGTCAATGTCAATCTATGGTCTGTCTTCTTAAACTTGTCAGTCCTTCACCTCATCATTTAGCAGCAGCCTGAAGAAGTTAGTGTGGTATTTTGTTATTGTTGGCATACATGAACATGTATTTTGTCTCACAAGTATTACTAAGATCAGTGATTTACGGATAGGTTGTTCTTTATGATTACGTATAATTCAATCTTGCCATATGCATTTGTCATGAGTATTGATATACGTATAATTTTTGTAGTTTTCCCCAACGTATTGTTGAATGTGTTCCTGGAAAGCGTGTAAATCTATCGTTAAGTTGTAATAAATCTGTGTTTCTGAGAGTGTAATTCTCCACCCTCAGACGTTGACGGGTGCGTGTAGTCGCCCAGATCCTCTCCCTGTGGAACCTCGGCCGTGTTTGATCCGCCCAGCCGCAGCAACGGTCAGGAGAAGGCGGTCATTGAAGTGTCAAGGCCCCAAGCTGGCATGGTGGTGGGTGTTGTGCTGGGCTCCCTTGGGGTTCTTTGTCTAGCTGTTGGGGTAAGTCAAATAGTTTTTCACTCCTTTATGCTCTGGGGTCTTGCTGTGTATGCCTTTTTGCTGTGTTGTTCTGTGGCTAAGATCTCGTAATTAAGATGTGCATGTGATTCCTCCAAAATTTAAACAGTTCCCAAATCATTCTTGACACATTGAAAATATTCCAATACTGTATAGTTAGTCCACTCATTCTTCAGAGGTTTTTATATTCTTTTTTTTTATCTCACCTGCAAAATTTTGACTCTAAAGACGTTTGTCAAGTTGTTGAAGATTCGTCGACGTGTTATCATTGTACCACACGGGCTGGGATTTTCATTGAAGGAAAACTCTCTTCCAAGTCAATTTTACATATATTTCAAATAAAGTAAAGTACATTCGAACAAAAAACGATGAAAGTGACGCGGCACTCTGAACCAACAACAGAGAAACACGAGAGGCACCCTTAACACTCTCTCCCACTTGAATACACCACTTAACTCCACATAATGACACCCTTGATTATATTAACACGAAACTCCGCTGCCCTGATCACATTACCCACCTGATCAGAGACCCTCGCTCACCGTGACGCGTCCACACCCCACCAATGTCCGAGTAGAGAGTGCCACTCCCTTCATCCGAGATCGCGTCCTTTCCTGCCCCCCACTCAAATCTACTGCCCCGCGTGCCAATTCACGCAATGTTAAATACCCTGCCTTCCTTACTCTATTCCTCCGTATACATGTTGTAGTACACTTCATGCTAACACTAATATTTCTACCATGCACAACATTCCAAAATCCCTACTCATAAAGTCCTCCGCTCGTATTAATTATGGGTTTGGTACGGCAGTTTTCCTCCTTAGGCCTACAGAGCCACCCACGCAAACCCGATCCACCTTGGCTCTCCTTAATATACCATACTTATCGTTACATCATCCACAATCCCTTTCCCAACCCTGTGTACCACAAGACAACAGGCATTGAGGAGGACGCCATTTCAATATTGTTCCATCTCTTGTTCCAGGATTCAGTACTACTAACGCCAAAGAAGTGAGGCAAGTTTTTGGAGTGAGCGTGCATGACATACAACAGACACCAGACTGCTACTACTGCCGGTGTTGCCAAAGGAACAAGAGGAGGAAAAAAGGAAGAGGAAGAAGAAAAGGGTGATTCTTGGAGACGTACCAATGAAGTTCTGAAGGTTGGCCACAGATCTTCATCACTGGTGTAGTGTATTTCATTGACCATTTGTAGATTGGGTGGATAAATTTGTAGAATTTGTAGACAGTTGTAGATATGTAGCGGGTAAGGTTTTTTGCAATGCCTTATCTATAGCAGCAGAAAACAGTAATATTTAGAAGTTATGCATAGCATTGTAATAGGAGTGTACAGTGTACATATGTATATAGTATTTAAGAAAGGAGAGTGTAGACCAAGAGAGGAAGGTAACCTCTTGGGTCACGATTCCTCTGCTCATCAATCATCCTTCCTGTCACCCATCATGATCGTTTATGGCTTAAGGACCAAATGACCAACGTGTGGATAGAGGGAGGCGAGGAGCTAGGGAAAAGAGAGGAGGGATAAAGAGGATGAGAACTTCCGAGATGGGGGAGACGTAGTAGTGGTTAGGAATGGTTTGTCGGCTTTGTGTTATTTTTCACGAGTAAACTCCTCACATAACACATATAGCACTGTGGTATGTTAACCATGAATTACGAACGGATGTTCAAGGTAGTGTGTTGAAATATCATACTCATCCAACGATTCGTTTAGGAGATATCTGCAAAAAACACCGTTTGTCCACTGCTGAAATGTATAGTAGGCTCTTTTGTACTCCCAGTATTTTCATTAATGTATGACAGTTCTGCATTTTTTTTGTTTATCTGGCATCTTCATCAAATGACCTAAGTGGGCAGAGCACCATCCTGGCAGTACTCCACACACTATTAGCATGAAGATAAATATTACTGAAAACTTGTACAATAATAGTGTTGAATGATGATAAAAAAAAAAAATACAATGTGTAAATTTTATTATCCCCTCTTGGCTTTGACAATGTCACTACAAATGCCATATTTCTTTACATCTCAAAGCAGAATTCGTATAAGGACTAGTGTTGATAGGTTCTAGCAAATATTAAGGTTCTTAAATTAAAATAACTGGGATCTAATGTGGATCTGAATACATATGAAATGGCTTCACATATCAGGCGAAATACTTCACTTTAGATATTGAGCTTAAACTTACTTATCTTTTTAATTTTTTCACTGCTTGCCCACATTTAGGTGCATTTTTTAAGCCTATGCATCTTATAAGCTGACAAATATGAAAACATTGACTCCTAACATGTCAAAATATTTTTTGTTGCTGTTATTGATGAATCTTGTATATACTAACAAAACCGAAGGCTGTAAAATTGCTCAAAAAGTACAATACACTTCCTGAAGAGGTACTGTACATTGTATGCACTGAACACTGTATGGGTTGATTTCACAATACTTTACATGAAGAATACATAAGCTCTAACTCTCTGCATGTACCATGATTTGTCTCTGTAAGGATAAAAAAAAAAAGGTTGTTATGGGACTGAAGTTACTATGATGCCACTATTATGTCACAGAGGATTATTGATGTATAATGTGTACTTGTTAATAATCAAAACCATCAAAACCATTCTTCTTACCTTCAAAGGAGCCATGGCATTTACAGCAGAGAGACCAAGTGACCTGAGAAGGACGAGAGGCAGAGCTGCAGAATTGTACAGTCGATACAAGCCATCAACAGATGCCATTGTTGCCACATTGTATTTCTGCCGCTCTTTCTCATATTGGTATAATGCTTGCTCATCTCCTGAAGAAAATATTTTTGAATATTTGAACATTTACTAATACCAAAGCATTACATTATTAGAGCAGTTACAAATAATTGCACAGTATTTTTTTTCGTAAATTTCGTTTGCTTTTTAATGTTAAACTTTTTAAATATTATTGAAATGGATGGAATGAAAATGCATTCCTGCATGACATGACACAAAGTTTGTTGATTACAAATGTACATGTATTCCATGGCATATAATTTTAATTGGTTCCCAAAAATACAATTGGAGAGAGAGAGAGAGAGAGAGAGAGAGAGAGAGAGAGAGAGAGAGAGAGAGAGAGAGAGAGAGAGAGAGAGAGAGAGAGAGAGAGAGAGAGAGAGAGAGAGAGAGAGAGAGAGAGAGAGAGAGAGAGAGAGAGAGAGAGAGAGACATTTAACTGCATGCCCAAGACAGTTAGCCAAATTAAAGGATAATTGTCTTGAAACCTCCCTCTTAAATAAGATCAAGTCAATCAAGTCATAGGAAGGAAATACTCATACAGGCAAAGAAGGGGAGTTCCAGAGTTTACTAGAGAAAGGTATGAATGACTGAGAATAATGCTTAACTCTTGAATTAGAGTTGACAGAATAGGGGTGAGAGAAAGAAGAAAGCCTTGTGCAGTGAAGCCACAAGAGGTGAAGCATACAGTAAGCAAGATCAGAAGAACAGAATAGTAAGAAAATAGTGGTAGAAGATAGCAACAGATGGAACATTCTGGCAGTGAGGAGGAGGCTAAAGACAGCCACTCAAAGGAGAGGAGTTGATGAGATGAAAAGGTTTTGATTCCAATGTATCTAATAAAACTCTGTGAGTGGAATGCCCCATGCCCATACATGGACAGGTAAGACCCTTGTACAGAGTTAACAGTTAATGGGGTGTAAAAACTGGCAGAGATGCCTAAAAAATGCCAAACTTCATAGAAGCTGTTTTACCAAGAGATGAGATGTGAAGTTTCCAGTTTCGATTCTAAGTAAAGGGCAGATCAAGGATATTCAGTGCAACTGAGTGTCTATGAAGAGGGGATAGTTGTCTGGAAGGTTGTGTTAAGTTGATAGATAGAGGATATGAGTTTTTGTTCCAATCAGAAGTTAGGCATTCTGTGGCATCCCTGTGGAAACTGTTAAATTCCTGAAGGGTTGGTCATCTCTGAAAAGACATGGAAAGGTGTAAGGTGGTATCATCAACATCGGAGTGGATAGGGCAAGAAGTTTGGCTAAAAAGTTAATTAATGAATAATAGGTAGAGAGTGGGTGACAGGACAGAAGCCTGGGGAACAACAGTGTTAATTAATTTAGAAGAACAGTGGCTGTCTACCACAGCAGCAACAAAATAGTTGGAGAGGAAACTTGAGATAAAGTTGCAGACAGAGAATGAAAGAAACTGTTAGAGGGTAGTTTTGAGATCAAAGCTTTGTGCCAGAGCCTATAAAATGTTTTTGATATATCTAATGCAACAGCAAAAGTTTTGCCAAAATCTCTAAAAGCGGATGGCAAAAACTCATTAATTAAGGAAGGCCAGATCACGAGTAGAGTGGCCCTGACGGAAGACACACTGGGAATCAGATAGAAGATTGTGATGTGATAGATGTTTAAGAATCTTCGTACTGACAATTGATTAAAAAACATTAAATAAGCAAAAGATTAAGGCTATGGGATGGTAGTTTGAAGGATTAGAATGTTCACACTTTTTAGCAAGTTGAATGTAGGTAAACTTCCATCTAGAAGGAAAGGTAGTTGATAGACAGAGTTGGAAGAGTATGACCAGGCAAGGTGCAAGCATGGAAGCACAATTTTTGAGAAACATAGGAGAGACCCCCATCAGATCCATAAGCCTTCTGAGGGTTTAGGTCAGTGAGGGCATGGAAAAAATCATTATGAAGAATTTTAATTGAAGGCATGAAATAGTCAGCAGAAGGAGGAGAGACAAGCCCAGAATCAACCCAAGGTACAGTTATTAGCAAAAGTTTGAAAGAAGAATTCAGCTTTAGACATGTGACGGCAGTGGTGCCATCAGGATGAAATAATGGAGGGAAAAACGAAGTAAAGCTCAATAGCTTTACTTCAATGTTTTTAGCCTGATGCCAGAAGTCTTGAATGAAGTTGGGATTTGAAAGATTGACATTTTCTACTAATTAAGGAGGATTTGGCAAATTGGAGAACAGATTTATCATGATTCCAGGCAGATATATATTAAAGCCTTAAAGCCTTCATAAACATCCATACACTCTCATAGACCTTTTCTGTACTATTAAACACTCTTATAAACCTTTTCTACACTTTTTAAAGAATGGACTGAGGCCAAAATAGGTGAACAGTGATACAGCAAGGGATTACTGTATCATGTAACATTTATCAATAAGTTACTGGTATTATATGAGTATACAAGCCATGACATTATTTCTTATGATGAAAAAAATATTATATGTACCTAGTTCAGCACCAAGAAGAACAGAGTTTTCCAAGCAATGGGTGAGAGTAGCCACGTCACCAAAGCCTAGATTGACCCCTTGGCCAGCCAGGGGGTGCACTCGGTGGGCTGCGTCCCTGTCATCAATAACCTTTATTAGCACCCTACAGTGAATAAAGAATATTTTGAGTGAGTATTGTAACTTCATGACATTGAAAATTATAGCAATGCTTCTTATTGCATATAAGAACAGTTTCAATATAGATTTTCCTTCTACTTTAAACATTTTTTAGTCACTATATGAAGGTGAAGGATATCCAGCAATACCAGTTCAGTGTCCACCTGAACTGACAAAATTTTCTATGGTAAGACATAGAGATCACAGGTAGCTCAATGAATCCTGAAGAGCTCAAAGTTTCTAATGATTGGGTTTTTCCTTCATCTACCCGATAAGTGCCACTCTAGGGGTGATGTAGTGCACTGCATGGCCTAGCCCCAGTGGGAAGCCTCCCCGAGTGCCTGGCAACACCCGTGCAATGCTGGGGGGCAGCTGCCTTGTTTCAGCACTCTCACCAGGTACCATGGTCTCCAACACCTTTAGCCACGCTGTATGTATGGACTTCACTCTTGAGTCCACTTCACTGTCATCCCACTGGTGAGGAAATATTTCATATTGTATCTTGAGATTATAACTTTCTAAGATCATTAGTTAACTCTAACATCAATTCTGTACTAGCACTAATTACAATCTGCACTCTATTCCAAAAAAAGAAAAAGTATCCTTACTATTGCTCGATTGAGAGCTTCTGTGAAGTCCTCGTCAGAGAGTTGCAGCAGGTGAGTGGCCTGTTCTCGTGTAGTGGACCACACCAAGGAGCTGTGGTCATCAGACAACTGCAAACACACAACAAAGCTGTGTAGATTTTGTACTTATGATTGTAAGGTATGAAGAAGTATCACCAAATCTACCAAACCCATTAAAGTGCACAGATAGCAAAATGTGATGCCCAAACCAATGTATGCCATGAAACACAGATCATCTACACTCAACATCAATGGAAGTGGCACATTGATGTTTTCTTACATTTCATATAACACATACCAAATTTTTAGTTATCTATTTACTCTTACTGTAAGAAATGATGAAGGACTCAGCAGATATATTATCAAAAGCTTAGTTCTTTTGATGAAACAGTCTTTGTCTAGAGATAGTTTGTTTCACTGGGATAGAATCAATTCTCAAAACATTTCAGCCAATGCTGTACATAGTAAACAGTTTGTGGCAGTTCTATTTATCTAGAAATCTCCTTTCATCCAAACCCACCTTTCTGGAAAAAGTCAAAAAGATATACTGGTTTGGAATAATTATAGCAAACACAACAAATATTCCTTAACAGGGTTGAGTCAATTGAACAATAACATACAGATGTGCCAATTAAATAGATATTCAAGCTGTTTGCTAATGCTACCAAATTTTAATATCATTCCCTTTATTTCTAATGAGCTCCTTGCACAATGAAACAATAGCCAATTTGTCTTGTGTGTTAATTTCATTGGTGAGGGATAGGAGAATACTATATCCAGACACAACTTCAAGTTTAGTCAATGAATGAATTACTTAATATGAGAGAGAGAGAGAGAGAGAGAGAGAGAGAGAGAGAGAGAGAGAGAGAGAGAGAGAGAGAGAGAGAGAGAGAGAGAGAGAGAGAGAGAGAGAGAGAGAGAGAGAGAGAGAGAGAGAGAGAGAGAGAGAGAGAGAGAGAGAGCAATACATCATGTTTCACTCAGCAGACTTCATTGACTTATGCTGTAATTTTTTTTTTTTTTTTTTTTTTTTACATAGGGAAGAGTGGCCGGCCAGCCAAGGGCAAAAAAAAGAAAGTTAAAAAAAGGTCCACTTGAGTGCTGGCTCTCCAAAGAGTACAAAAAGTGCCAAAACCGTCAGCCAGAATTAGGGGAGCAAATGCCTCGATACCTCCCTCTTATAAGAAGACAAGTTGTAGGAATTTGGAAATACAGATGCAGGGAGGGAGTTCCAGAGTTTACCAGTGAAAGGGATGAATGATTGAGAGTACTGGTTGACTCTTGCATTAGAGAGTTGGACAGAATAGGGATGAGAGGAAGAAGAAAGCCTTGTGCAGCGTGGCCGCAGGAGGAGGGGAGGCATGCAGTTAGCAAGATCAGTAGAACAGTTACCATGAAAATAGCGGTAAAATATAGAAAGGGATGCAACACTTCGGCGGTGAGAAAGAGACTGAAGACAGTTAGTCAGAGGAGGGAAGTTGATGAGATGAAGAGCTTTCGATTCCACACTATGAAGCAAAGCTGTGTGACTGGAACCCCCCCAAACATGCGAAGAGTACTCCATACAGGGATGGATAAGGCCCTTATACAGAGTAAGCAATTGGAGAGGTGAGAAAAACTGTCGGAGATGCCTGAGAACACCTAACTTCATAGAAGCTGTTTTAGCAAGAGATGAGATGTGAAGTTTCCAGTTAAGATTATGAGCAAAGGACAGACTGAGGATATTCATTGTGGAAGAGGGAGACAGTTGAGTGTCATTGAAGAAGAGGGGATAGTTGTCTGGAAGGTTGTGTCGAGTTGATAGATGGAGGAATTGAGTTTTTGAGGTATTGAAAACTACTAGATTTTCTCTGCCCCAATCGGAAATCTTAGAAAGATCGGAAGTCAGGCGTTCCGTGGCGTCCCCGCGTGATCTGTTGACTTCCTGAAGGGTTGAACGTCTCTGAAAGAATGTAGAAAGATATAGGGTGGTATCATCAGCGTAAGAGTGGATAGGGCAAGAAGTTTGATTAAGGTCATTAATGAATAATAGAAAGAGAGTGGGTGACAGGACAGAACCCTAAGGAACACCACTATTAATAGGTTTAGGAGAAGAACAATAGCTGTCTTATACAAACCGGCAGTAGAGCAACAGGACCAGTTGGAAGAAACCTTTGCCAAGCCACAGTGTTGTCAACAGCCTAGAAAATAATACTTCTTAAGAAGAGAAGGTCTGTCAGACTGAGAACACAGTAAAATATAATATCCTGATGTATCAAGAATAAAAGTTATTTCAGCAAATATAGGATTTTTTAATGTAAAATCCATTTTTATGTACATACTTACCCATAATTGATAACTATTGCTTAAACTCCTCATTCCCACAGCAAACTTACACCATGTCTAACAGCTCAAGAAAAAGAAACAAAAAAATATTTAAGGTGCCCTTTCTTGTTTTCTTTGAGAAGACACCCAGCCCATTTTCTACTCCCAGGTACCACCCATCAGGCCGATTCTCTCATTTGCCTCTAGCCTAAAAGGTCAGAGGGGAGGGAGGAAGGGAAACTCAATTACAATTTATAATTTTACTTCACCAAGTCACCCTCTGCGAAGTGGAGCTTCCCCATGAGATACGCTTTGCCACGTCATGCAATCAGTAGCTTGCACGTCGTCATGCTGGGCAGACGTTCGTTGTATGGGAACTTGTTTTGGTGTTTTCCCCTTTTCAGGTAAGGCCACATCGCCCGTTACGCGGGGACAGTGCCTTCTATCCGTTACCCAATCCTTGGAGCAGGTAGAGCCGTACAAGTGGCTTTATTTTTATTGTGTGGCAGATGTACCGAGCTTATGGCTTTTGTTGTTGTACCACATGGTAACAGCCATGTCTTCTGGTGAGGAGTCCACTGGCCCTTCCTTGGGTTTCCCCCTCGGTTCCAGGACCAGAAGGAATGCCCATATTCAGGTTAGGGATGGTGGTTCTGCCAGTGGTCTCCCACGGCTTGGAAGTTTGCGGGAGACTAACCACTCACTGGGCCATGGCACGCTTGGGCCTGCAGGTGTCTACAAGCTCTCCACTTTACCACACTTATTTCCCTCACAGGATGCCACTCCTTGGGGTGTAGTTTTGACAGTCCTTGCAGAGTTAAGGGATGAAGTGAAAAGTTGAAAACGGACAGACTGCCGCCTGGTCCCGTGCCAAGCAGGGTGAATGAGGGAGCAAGTACTTCTCAATGTATGCAGCACATTGGTTCACCTGTTCACATTTTTGCTGGATTCCCTGATCCTATCTGTGAAGCTGGTGCTCTCACTGAGCAGTACTTTAGTGACAGTGTATTATGCATAATGCTGAGGTTTTTGAACCTCTGGATACGGTCTCCGAGGACATTGACCAACAGGTAGCAGAAATGGTGAACTTTGTTTACTGACAGAATGCGTGGTGAAGATTCCAAAGTTGATATTACTTAGAGGCCGAGGAATTGCCACGCCCAAGCTCCAGTGGATTGCAATCCAGTGGTTTTGGATGCGCTCAGATGTGATGCAAAGAAGACAGATCACCATTTACAGGATGTTAGCAAGGACATTCTACAGGCAGCAATAATTGTAACGAAGTCCCTTCTGGTGTTGGATAAGGTTGCTCAAGACGGAGGCCTGCCAGAGGTAGCTCGAGCAGTGTGTGTGCTTAACGGAGCATTGGCTTTGTTAGGTAATGCTAATTACAAGAGCAACTTGGCAAGGCGTTTTGCCATGAAACACGAGATCAATCACAAGTATGCATGCCTTTGTTCCAGCAAAAGTACCAGTTACTCGTTTTCTGTTCATTGGTGCTGTTTCTCAGTCTGCCAAGCAAATTGCAGACCAATCTCATAGCCAAGAAGCTCACCTCTGCATGGTTACTGAGGTTCGCCTTTGTACAGGAGTTTCACCAGGTAGCAGCCTTATGGTCAGCTGCGGCACAGGGCTAGAGGTCCTCAGTGGCACTACATTACACGCCAGGACTCTGTTCCAAAGAATGCCAAGAGCCGAGGCCAGCACAGGCCAAGTTATTTTGCCTTTTTTTTTTTTTTTTTTTTTGAGACTAAAGAAGAATGGTGAATATAGGATGGTGCTAAATTTGAAAAATTAAATAAACACATTCCATATAAACACTTTAAAATGGAGAATTAATGAAGGTGATTTTTTTTAGTTTCAATTGACCTTAGGCATGCCTACTATTCTGTCAAGATTGCAGAAGAGCACCAATGTTTTCTGTTTCACTTGGCATGGAAAGATTTATCAGTTTACATGCTTGCCTAATGGTATTGCTGAGGGTCCTAGGCCTTTCACCAAATTAATGAAACTTGTTTTTCCAGCTTTGAGAGAGAGGGGTTTTACAATTACCAATTACATTGATGATTCTCTTATTTGTAAGTTCTCTGCAAGGCTGCCTCACAGTTTTAGTTCCTACTAAGTGGATTGAATGCCTGGGTAATATGATTGACACAGAGACTATAACTGTTTCATTACCAGCATGCAGAGTGGATACCATACCCAACAGTTGTCAAACACTTATGTGTAAAAGTAAGGAAAAAATCCGGGAGGTGACCATGGTTACTGGTCTGCTGGTGGCGGCTACCCCTGCAGGTGAGTTAGGGAGACTTCACTACAGGAAGTTGGAGGCAGCTAAAACTGCAGCATTGTGTCAGGTGAATGGGGACTTTGATCAATTTATGGTTCTTATGGATGACATGAAATTGGACCTTCACTGGTGGCTACATAACATGTCCGTACAATGTCGGAAGATTTTCCGTGCAGCTGCCAACATTCACTTGTTCACTGATACTTCTACCACTGGTTGGGGTGGCCAACTCCACCATATGACTCCAGGTGGGAGTTGGTCATCTGAGGAGAAATTGCTGCACATCAATGCATTAGAGCTCAAAGCTATCCTGTTTGCTCATCAAGCATTCACTTGTGAGCTCTGTGGGAGACATATTAAAGTCTTTCGTGATAATACTACTGATGTAAACTATGTGTGGTACGAAATCACTTATATGTAACTTTCTTTCCACTTTGATTTGGGACTGGTGTGTGAGGAATCAGGCATGGGCAGAGAAAACCTTTTGCGGATTATGCCTCTCGCACGTTTAATGATAGGCATGAATGGAAGCTTGACGAGCACATTTTTTGTAGCATTTCTTCCAGTTTTGGTACTCCTTCCATTGCTTTATTTGCATCCAGGCTGAATAGGGAAGTGGCTACATTTTGTTCATGGACACCAGATCCAGAAGCAAAATTCTTTAATGCTTTCACATTACACTGGGCACAGTTTGACTTGGCTTACCCTTTTCCCCTATTCTCTCTAATTGCTAAGTGCCTCCAGCAGATCCGTGCGGAACAAGCAAGGGTGTGGATGGTGGTGCCATTATGGACGTCTCAACCCTGGATGGGAACTCTCCTACAACTATTGTTCGACTTCCCCAGGCTCCTTAACTCATTTGCCCCTGAAGCTAGAAAACATGCGCCGCGCTCCATCTGGGCGGCACGCGCGCATGCCAAGATTTGAAGCTTCAGTATTGAATAATCAATGTTTTAGCCATAAACTCAATATATTCATCACATACTATATATCAGGATGTGTAAAAATATTTGTATGTTACAATACACTTCCCATTGCTATGCTAAAAAGGAAAACAATACAAAATTTTATTTTTTATATTTTACGTTTTTAAATTTTTTTTTTTTTATTACAGTTCGGGAGATTTCTCCCTGAATTTCTTGGGTGGTGGTGCTGTGATGGCAGAGATGGAGGGCTGTGAGGGAAAGGCTGAGGTGGAGGGGAGTGTGGTGAAGCCGGAGGTGGAGGGCTGTGAGGGAAAGGCAGAGGTGGAGGGGAGTGCGGTGAAGCTGGAGGTGGAGGGCTGTGAGGGAAAGGCGGAGGTGGAGGGGAGTGCAGTGAAGCCGGAGGTGAAGGGCTGTGAGGAAAAGGCTGAGGTGGAGGGGAGTGCGGTGAAGCCGGGGGTGGAGGGCTGTGGCCTGGTGGTGGTGAGGGTGGGCAGAGGAGGTGTCTTGCATTGGGTGGTGGGGAGTGGTGGCTCCAGGCATAGCAAATGGCAACATATACCTGTCATGCAAAATATACATTATTTCAAACACGAAATAAATTGAGAGAGAGAGAGAGAGAGAGAGAGAGAGAGAGAGAGAGAGAGAGAGAGAGAGAGAGAGAGAGAGAGAGAGAGAGAGAGAGAGAGAGAGAGAGAGAGAGAGAGAGAGAGAGAGAGAGAGAGAGAGAGAGAGTCAGAGAGAGAGCTCATATGTCAGCACACACACACACACACACACACACACACACACACACGCACACGCACACACACACACACACACACACAGCGGAGTGCCACAGGGGTCAGTATTGGCACCAATACTTTTTCTCAGTATATATAAATGACATGCCAGAGGAGTGAACAGCTACATAAATCTGTTTATGGACGATGCGAAACTGTGCAGTCATTAAACAAAAGAGGATTGTGAAATACTACAGGAAGACTTAAACAAGATCTGGAAATGGAGCAAAAAATGGGAGATGGAATTCAATGTGGACAAAAGCCATGTCATGGAAATGGGAAAAAGTGAAAGACGACCAGTGGGAATCTATAAGATGGGAGATGGAGTAGAACTAGAAAAAGTAAAAAAGGAAAAGGACTTGGGAGTGACAATGGAAGAAAATAATCAACCGATTAGCCATATTGATAGAATTTTCAGAGAGACGTATAATTTGGTAAGGAATATTGGAGTAGCATTTCACTATATGGACAAGGAAATGATGAAGAAATTGATAAGTACTAAAATAAGACCTAGATTGGAATATGCAGGAGTTGTGTGGACTCCCCATAAAAAGAAACACATAAGAAAATTAGAGAGACTACAAAAAATGGCTACAAGAATGGTTCCAGAATTTAAAGGGATGGCATATGAGGAGAGACTAAAGGCAATGGATCTACCAACCTTGGAGCAGAGAAGAGAGAGAGGGGATCTGATACAAGTTTATAAATTGATTAACGGAATGGATGAAGTGGATAATGAGAAATTGATACTGAGAGAAGAATATGACTTTAGAAGCAAAAGATCGCATAGTAAGAAACTAAGGAAGGGACAATGTCTGAGAGATGTTAAAAAATTTAGTTTCCCGCAAAGATGTGTTGAGACTTGGAACAGTTTGAGTGAGGAAGTGGTATCAGCAAAGAGTGTACATAGTTTTAAAGAAAAATTGGATAAGTGTAGATATGGAGACGGGACCACACGAGCATAAAGCCCAGGCCCTGTAAAACTACAACTAGGTAAATACAACTAGGTAAATACACACACACACCACACACACATCACACACACACGCACACACACACACACACATATGGCTTCAAACGCGAAATAAAAAACGCAAAAAGTAGAAGCAAGTTTCAACATGACAGCGCACACACACACACACACACACACAAGGCCCGGTAGCTCAGTGGTTTGAGCGCTGGCTTCACAAGCCAGTGGACCGGGGTTCGATTCCCCGGCCGAGTGGAGATATTTGGGTGTCTCTCCTTTCACGTGTAGCCCCTGTTCACCTAGCAGTGAGTAGGTACGGGATGTAAATCGAGGAGTTGTGACCTTGTTGTCCCGGTGTGTGGTGTGTGCCTGATCTCAGGCCTATCCGAAGATCAGAAATAATGAGCTCTGAGCTCGTTCTGTAGGGTAACGTCTGGCTGTCTCGTCAGAGACTGCAGCAGATCAAACAGTGAAACAGTGAAACACACACACACACAAACGCGAAAACCTGCAAAAAACTACGAATGGAAACACTATGAGAGAGAGAGAGAGAGAGAGAGAGAGAGAGAGAGAGAGAGAGAGAGAGAGAGAGAGAGAGAGAGAGAGAGAGAGAGAGAGAGAGAGAAGGAAGAATTATCACCAGATAGTGGGGGGTGGGAATGACGGACATGATATCTCTCTCTCTTTCTCTGTAAGCTGGTGGCTGTGGCTGCTACAGCTGACGAAACAGAGAAAAAATAAACCTTCATGCAAAAACTTACTCTTGTCTGCGATATAATAGTTACATATATTCATTTTCCTAGAGTTCTAAGAGAACAAATGGCTGCTGGTTTTCTTGGTTACACTCATTTAAAACACTTATGGCCAACAAGACGTAATAATACGTCCCCGGACTGGAGGTAAGGCTTGTGGACGCATATATACATCACCGGACTGTCGCGTGTAGCCACCATGACGTATATTTACGTCCCCGGACTGAAAGGATTAAGAGCAGGGCAGATGTACTGACACACCCTTCCCTTGCCGGGTCGCACTCAGTCATGTGACACACACACAGCTCATGGCATGCTTACTATCTGGGAGACCTTATGAGAATTAGATGTTTCTGCAACAGGTGCGGACATCTTGCTTGCTTCCTGGAAGCCGGGCACAGCTAAACAATACCAACTGCATGTTGCTAGGTGGCACCAGTTTTGTACTAGATGGGGCGTCAATCGGCTTAGTTTTTCTGCCTCCCACATCATTACCTTCTTGACCGAAACATTTCATTGGAATGTGGGCTATAACAGCGTTAACAATGCGAGGGGGTGCTCTTTCTTCATTAGGCATTGTAGGAATCATCCACTGATTTGCAGGTTCATGAAAGGGGTCTTCAACCTCAGACCGCCTACACCCAGGTATACAGCGATATGGGACGTACAACCAGTCTTACAAAAACTATGATCCATGCATCCCTTGCGGGACCTATCATTAAAAGATCTCACCTTAAAACTTGTCAAGTTGATGGCAATCACTCAGGCAGCCAGGGTTCTGACCTTACATTTATCAGTGCTTCATGGCATGGATGTTAACAATTATTATACTTCCATACCGCTGGGTGGAACTGTTAAGCAATGTAGACCTAACTTTAATATTTGCAGGTGAACTTTCAGGCTTATTCTCCTGATGATAGTTTGTGTGTTGGTAAAACTTTGTTGGAATACATGGCAAGGACCAAGGATCTTAGGCATGGTGTCCAGCACAACGATTTCAATTTGTTTTTTAGCTTTAACAAGCTGCACAATGCTGTATCCAAAAGCCACTATAGTACGGTGGGTAAAGTCACTGACTTGTATGTCTGGTGTGGACACAACAATATTCAAAGTAGGTAGTGTATGGCCGGCTGTGGCATCAAAGGCCAAGGCTATGGCAGTGCCAATGACGTGTATCATGCAAAAAGCTGGTTGGTCTAGTGCAACTACGTTTGCAATATTTTATAATAAGCCCATTGTAACAGCTTCTGATCTGTTTCAGGATGTGGTCCTTCTACAGGCAGTGGTCGGTGACATGTGTCATGTGCTTACATTTCATGGTGTCTTCTGTTACCAGGCATCATTAGTAGGTCTGTAGAATGTACTAATTGTCAGTATTCATGTTTGTTTTGTCTGGGGTCATGTTTGTCCCATGGGTTCCAGGTGTATGTTTCTGTAATTAACTTTTCAGTTAATTAAAATTCTATTCACAGTTGGGATTGGTTGCCTTTTCTATCAATTCTATCCATTATTCAAACCCGACACCTACATGGCTTCAAAGCCTCATGGGGAAGCTCCACTCCGCTGAGGGTGACTTGGTGAAGTAAATTTAATAAAGTACATGAGACTTACCTTGGTCAGTTGAAGTGTGCTTGTGCGAGGCAAGTTGTGGTAGTTGTCGTAAAACAGGGGTAGCATGTGCAAGGCAAGTCACCTCTGCTGGAGGGGAGCTTTCACATGCCCACCGCTCCTTCCCTGTCTAGTATGTTATGATAATTCCTAGTACAGGCAACCCCAGCTTAACGAAGGGGTTACCTTCCTAAAAAACACTTCGTTAGGCGAAACTTCGTTAAGCGAACCGATTATAACAAGTTTAACTCCTGACTTGAACTTCCATTGAGAGTAAGCAAAGCGAGAGTGCATCATAGTACAGTGAAGGGTTTAATGAAAGTAAAAATTATGAAGTTAAACATTTAGGCAGTTTAATTTAAGTTATTATAATGTACACTAATGTATGAATGTACGTAACCTTGTAATGTTTATGATCTTAAATTTATGGAGGAAGAGTGAAACAGGAAAGACACTAACCGGCAACCTGTGGAATAAAAACAAAGGGCGCATCATTGTATCACATACAAAACTTATGTACCACATTTCCACAAGGCTTTCCATTTTATCCATTGTAGAGTCACGAGTTCAGGCGGTTCTATTAGCTTGCAACGAAGATATGGTCTCACCAGCCTTCTTAATAGAGTCTGCTGACTTGAAAATAGTAGAGACAGTAGATGGAGTCAAGATGGTGGCAAGCAATGCTATAGTTTTCTTGCCTCTCTTGTGTCTGTGAATAATATCCAGCTTCATTTCGAGAGTAAGAGACTTACTGGTCTTCTTAGGAATGCTAGGCCACATTGCAGGGCGTTTTGGTGGTAAGTTGAGCGAGGGAAGACGACGCTGTTATGTTTTGAACAGGGGAGTGAGTGGTACACGTGTTGTCCACGAGAGGCTTGATCTTGATCTTGATCTTGATTTTACAGGTGTCCCAGGATTTCTTCTGAGGCAAGCCATAGTATTGGCAGTTCCTGGTGTATTGAAAAGCCTGTCGACTTGCGTGATACGGCGGGCTTTCAAACTTGGAAAAAATTACCTGGATAAAACTTTGTTAAAGCGAGTTTGGGGTTCGTTAAACGAGGAGATGGTAGTAAAATGCTTATCATGACAGACCTGAGCCAGCAGTACTCGCCTCCCAAGCCACTCCCCTCCATGGGACGCAGCACCCACCTCTCCATCCTGTGGACACCCACCCCCACCACCTCGGTTCCCAGGTCAACTGTCACCAGATCCCACAGGCCCATGCCTGACTCCGCCATGAGGGAATTTGGGCAGTGGCTGACACATCACCCGTGGACCGAGGTACTGGAGGAGGAAGACATCCACACAAAATGGCGGAACTACTTCACCACCACAACGGAAGCCTTCCACCACTACTTCCCCACCAAGAACATCACAGTGGACCCATCTGATGCCCCTTGGATGGCGCCCTGCATCAAACGACTCCTTTGTCAGCGTGACAGGGCTTTCCACTCTAGCCCTGACCAGTACAGGAGATTAAGGAACAGAGTTATCAGGGAAATTAAAAAAGCCAAGGCAAGCTACTACCCAGATAAAATTCACCATCTCAAGCTTGCTAACAACAGACAGTAGTACGACAAGATTAAGTCTTTGTGTGGTTTACAAAAACAAGCCTCTTCTCTTCCCTGTGTTTCACACCTTTCACCTGACAACGCGGCCGAAGAGATAAACGGTCACTTCGCTGCGATCTGTCAGACACTCCCTCCCCTTCACTCTACTACTCTCCCAGCCTACCTCCCTGCCTCCTCCCTTCCACCCCCTGTCCAGGAGGTTGATGTTTACAGGAAGCTTCTTAAATTTAAACTAAACAGATCCACCACTCCCACTGACCTCCTCATAAAAATTTACAGAGAATTTGCCCCAGAACTTGCCACACCCCTTTGCTCTATCATCAACGCCTCCCTTTCTCAACATTCCTGCCCCTATGACTGGAAGACATCTTACGTCACCCCCAAAATTTCCAATCCACAGTCACTGAATGATCTAAGACCAGTCACCATCACCCCTATACCCAGCCTTATCTGTGAGGATTTTGTGTTCAACTGGGCCTATAACAAAATTTGTAACTCTATTGACACACAACAATTTGGCAATATTAAATCCACCTCCACATCTCACTACCTTGTCAGCTTCCTGGAATTCATCCACAGCCACCTGGACAAACGCAACACTTCTCTAGCTATTGCTTTTGTGGACTTCAGAAAGGCCTTTGATCTTGTTGATCACACTGTTGTGATAAATAAAGCCATCACTCTGGGTCTCTCTCCCTACCTGATAGCGTGGCTGGCAGACTTCCT
Source organism: Portunus trituberculatus (assembly GCF_017591435.1). NCBI lineage: Eukaryota > Metazoa > Arthropoda > Malacostraca > Decapoda > Portunidae > Portunus > Portunus trituberculatus. The sequence goes on from NC_059273.1 coordinate 16,770,231, forward strand.
CACGGGAAGGCGTCAGGCCGTTCGTTATCAGGGCTCTGTCTCCTCTTTCCAACAGCTCACATGCGGGGTCCCTCAGGGGACCAAGATGGGTCCTCTGTGCTTCCTCATCCTTATCAACAATGCTCTCATCCACACTCCCACCGCTGGAAGTATGTGGATGACTGCACCGTGGGTGTACCCGTCAACAACACCAACCCAGACTTCTCAGCACTTCAGTCCACTCTTAGCCAACTACAGACGTGGACGGAGGACAACAAAATGACCATCAACCACACCAAGACCATGGTGATGCATATTTGTACCTCCACAGCAGCAGTCTCCCCTTCCCAGCTATCTGTGGGCCCTCACTCCCTCCAGATGGTCCGCAGCACCAAGCTTCTAGGTGTCTTGGTGGATGATCAATTATCATGGAAGCAGCATGTTTCCAACATCATCAGGTCAACCTCATACAAAATCTATTTGCTGCGCCGACTCAGGTCCCTGGGAGCACCGGGAGATGAGCTGAGGGGAGTGTACCTCACCTTTATACTCCCTAAGCTCATGTATGCTGCCCCAGCATGGTCCTCCTCCCTGAACCTCACACAATGACAACAGCTGGAGAGGGTTCAGAAGAGGGCGTTCAGGGTCATCCTTGGGCCTGCCTACAGGTCCTACGAGGACGCCCTGACCTGCCTGAGTCTGCCGAGGCTGGCCACAAGACACCAGGAAGCCTTGGAAAAATTTGGGGAAGGACTGCTGCGTCATCCACGTCTCCGCCACCTCCTACCCCCAGACGTGCCTCCCCCTGCTCGCGCCACCCGACACCAGAATCGTGTGGCGCCCTTACGAGCACCGCGCGCACTTATCGGTACCGACTTAGCGCGGTGCCCACTATTGTGCGAGCCTTAAATAAGTAAATTAATAAGTGAATTCTTGGTTAAGTTAGATCCATAGTTAGGTTAAGTATTTCATTTCATTGTTTTAATGTCCCCCTCCTGTACATTTTCAGAGTAATTTTTTTACATTGCCAAATGAATGAACCGTATATTATTATTACCCGAGTGAGCGAAGGGTGCGCTCTCTCGACCGGTCTGATCGTGTTGCCTTTCAGCCCTGCTGCGAGGACTGCGGCGGGGCTGGACACCGCTCCAGCACTTGCCCCAGCCCGAAGGAGGTAGTGTCAGCGGGAAGCGACTACAGGCTGAAGGCAGGGGCCGCCTCTCAGCCGGCCAAAACTCCAGTGCCCCAGCTTGTGTGAGGAGTCACTACACCGTTGGCAGCGCGCAGGTGAGAGGCGCCGTGGATGGGAGGTCGTGTTGCATGACTGTGGACAGTGGCACAGATCACACGCTGGTGTGACCAGGGCTAGTGGAGGCTGAGTGGTTGCCAGACTCGCCTCAACAGCTGTGTGGAATGACGGGGGACTGCATGTCGCTGTAGGGTCCGGTGAATGCTTATGTGCGTGTAGGTGGCGTGGAGGAAAACATGCCGGTCTTCGTCGCTGACCTGGACGAGGAGTGTTTACTGGGATACGACTACCTGACGAGGATAGACGCCTGTGTTGACTTCAGGCAGAAGACAATGACAGTACGTGGCCATGACGTGCCTTTCCTTCGTGAAGTCAGGCGTGCCGAGGTAGTTACCATGAAGCGACTGAGGCTGCCCCCACACACCGAGGCCCGCGTTCAGTGCCGTTTAACACATGTGATGAAGGAGGCTGAGGGTCTGGTGGAGCCTGTGAGTGACCTGCGGCTGGCTGACGGTGTGGCACTTGGAAGGAGCCTCGTAGGAACGGGGGAGGAGTTAGTCACTGTGTTACTGGCTAACTTCTCTGACAAGGCTCGAAATATACCCGCCGGCACGCCGGTTGGGGCATGTAAAGAGGTGCAGCGGACCGAAGCACGGCGGCAAGCAGAGCGGCCGTGTGTGGCGGGCCTGTTGCCGGGCTTCCTGGAGGACCTGGCGCAGCAGAGCGCCACCCACCTGAAGGAGGTGCAGACGGAGCGGCTCGCGGAAGCCCATCGTGAGGTGCGTGGCAAGCTGAGGACGGCGAATCGCGCTATGAAGGAGCTGTACGATCGCCGCATGCGAGACGCCAGGTATGCAGAGGGGGACAGGGTGTGGCTGCACAATCCCCGACGCAGGCGTGGCCTCTTGCCGAAGCTGCAGAGCCCTGGGAGGGGCCCTATACCGTTGTGGCCGTGCACTCGGCGGTCACGTACAAGATTAGGAGAGGTCACAAGCGGGCGTTGGTAGTGCACGTGGACCGCTTGTGGCGCTACCACGGCCCTGGTAGCTTCTCTTGTGGTTCAGATGAGCCCGAGGAGGAAGGAAGTGCCGAAGATGTCCCGGAAGCGATGGAGGACGTCCCCAAGGAGGTTGAGGAGGCAGTGGGTGGTGATGTAGGTGACAGCCAGCTGGTGGTGGAGACTGCTGCTTGCCCTGTCCGTCACCGCCGGCCTCCAGTGTATCTGAGAGATTTTGAACTGTCCTAAATGTTCTAGTTTATTTTGTATGCATTTTGCCTTTCTGTTTTATAGTGTGAGGAAGGTCGGGTCGACCTTTTTGTAAGGGGAGTGCAGTATTTACGAATGTGTATGTATGTGCATATGTGTGTTTGCGTGGGCTGGCTTTGTGAGTGTTAGCGCGCAGCGCGAGTGAGCAGTCTGCAAGAGAGAACGTGCAAGGCAAGACTGGGAGATGCACGCTCTGTTATTAAGACGTGCTGCCTGCTGCTGTGGTCTGTTGTGCCCGCCCCTGGGGACGCCTGTGGAGTGCCTGAGTGCCCTGTGTGTGTGTGTGTGTGTGTGTGGAGGCTGCCCTGTGATGTACTGTGAACTGAGGACTCAGTAAAGGACGTGAGTAAGCTGGTGTTTCTCTGTCCGGCTGTGCCTGCCACCCACCCGCCATTGTGTGCCTCATGCTGATGTGCTCCTGGGTGCTCCAGACCCTTGACAATGAAGCTGATGCAGCCAGTGAAAGTGGACAACCATGGGTGAGAAGGTAATAATAACATATTTACAATCTTTCAGTAGAAGAAAGACAAACCAAGGAGTGACAAAAGGCAAACCCAACCGCTGTTGAAAAGGAAAAAAATGAGCCGGTGCAAGCGCTGAGCCGAAGACATGTAAGCCCTGTGACAACAAAGAGGCGAATGAGGGAATCAGCCTGATGGGTGGTACCTGGGAGCAGAAAGTGGGCTGGGTGTCTTCTCAAAGATAACGAGTAAGGGCACCTCAAGTATTTATTTAGTTTCTTTTCTTGAGCTTTTAGACATGGTGTAAGTTTGCTGTGGGAATGAGGGGTTTAAGCAATAATTAATAATTATGGGTAGTAGTATGTGTAATAACAAAGAAGAAAACAAACTCAATACTTGTAGAGTAATAAGTTTCTGCTTTTGATCACTGATGATACTAATATTCTTGTGTGGTATATGATTTTAAACAATAACATTTCCTTTTATAGCAGGTCTTTACTTTAATATTTCCTTTACAAAGAAATAAATGACTGTCACTGCAGTAAAGGCTGGCATCTGAATGTACTGAGTTGTTATTCAGTGAGAGAGGCAACTTGTACTACTCAGGGAAATCTATGTGAGGCTTGGTTAGGACCTACGTGGCAACACTTACACCACAGTTGATGAACTTCATAAGCTTACATATACTAAATTCCTTATGACTTCTCTTGAAGAAACAATAATGAAAGACAGAATGAACCAATCACATTACACAACTACTTACTTCTGACAGTTGCAAAGTTGCCACAATTCCCATCTGATCATAATCCCAGCTCAAGTACTGCACACCCATGTTCCTTCGCACCAAAGACTTGGCTCCATCTGCTCCAATCTGGAAAGACATCCCTTGCAAGGACTTCCAAAGCTTTACAACTGAAGGGTGATACTTGGGTCAGTTCCAAGGCAACAAAAGATATATTTTCCCTTCCGTCCTTTATTTTCACCTTTAAATATTGTGTCATTGCATAATGAATATTTAGCAGACTAAATATTTGTTCCATCCAACATACTAGTAAGTCTGTGGAGATGGTCCTGCCGTCAGCCAAGGTTAGTACTACTTTAGAAGCCATGTCCTTAGGAATTTGGTAGCTCTCCACTTTTGCTTCATACTCAACCTGAAAGAGATTTGGTAAGATAAACACCTGACGAGATTTTCCTCACTATATTTCTAACAAAAATGACATCTGTCATCCTCTTTCATGGGTGCAGTCACTGGCTAGAGCTGCCTCTGATATGTATCATAGGCTTGCCTTTTTCCTCTCCCCTCTCCTCCTCCACACCTTCACTGTCCCTCTTCCCTCCCACTTATTTTTCATACTTCCTCTACCCTCTCATCCTCCACAACTCTTTCCCTCTGACAATAAAACTTGTTTCATAAAAATAGAAAAAATAAAAACTTCAACAACTACAGGTACTTTCTAATGAGAGTCGTTACTAAACAAGGATGGATGAAGGAGAGGTGGTATTCTACACATTGAAAATCAGATCCAAGATGCTGAATGTTGCAGAAGTTAGTGAAGAAAAAGTTGAGGGAGGTGTCGAAACATTTATGGTCGATACTGGGAGAGCAGTTTGACCTGGGGGCATTTATGGCCCCCTCCCCAGAAGGGGATTCCAAGGCATTTTCTCATCTAAGTGAACGGTGTGTTTGCAATAGTTCATGTAATTTTGTGTTAAGAAGAGTGGTCTTTAGAGGGCAGACTGTAATTGCCCTCTTGAGTTGTGAGACACAAAGGGAGATGTTCAGCAAGCTCACAGCTCGCTTTATTGGCAAGTTTACAGCACTCCTTGAACTGGTCTATAAGATTAGAACTAGAGCTATTAGACCTTTCTAGAAGACTATTATCATTTTGGAGGGTGTGTACTACTTCCTCTTCCATATTGTGGAATGTATACTTCAGCGATCTCCTTCACTCTTCTGTTAGTGTCAGCCTCTGCAGATGATGCCATGGTAGAGAGGAGGTAGTGAACATGATTGATGCCACCAACTGCCACTATGGTGACATCATGACCAGTGGTAGACAAAGGCAGGTCAAGTTTACTACTGAAAAAACTTGGGCATTGATCATCTTATCTTCACGGGAGGATGCCAAGCTGATGGAAGGCCAGTTAAAGTTTGGGGAAGGCCAGTTGAAATTTGGAGAAGACACCCTTGCCATCAAGGACCCTGGGGATGGAGGTTGACTCCAAACACAGCTTTGACTGCAATCTGGAGAGTGTGGCACACAAGGCCTCCTGAGAGTGACACTCCTGTATTGAATGAGGCACCTGCTGTATTGAATGATGGCACATAAAATGTACCTTTTCTCCCAAAAAGAGTCCAGGAGTTGAGCCTGTGTCCCATGAGGACAAGGTTCAGCATTGAGGCAGTGGTTGAGGGTAAGTCCATGGCAACAAAGGGTCTAAGCTCAAACCCTAGACATCTTCGCACATGTAAACAAAGTGATAATTGGTACTACACCATAAAACAACTCTTTCTTTTAAGGTAACAATATATAATAAGTCATACTTACTTAATTCATATAGAATGACACCAGCCAGGAAAAATTTGCCTAAGTGACCATACAGCACATGAACTGAACCAAATCAAAACATGCAGTCTTGATTTTGACACAGTAAGCTTCACTGTGTTCTTTACAGTGTGATGCTGTTACTCCTTGAGGGAAAATACATTTTCATATACAGGCAACCCCTGCTTAATGAAGGTTCACACAATGAAATTTCGCTACAATGAAGGTTTAATTTTATTACCATCTGCTTGTTTAACAAACATCAAACTCGCTTTAACAAAGTTTTATCCAGGTAATTTTTTCCAAGTTTGAAAGCCCTGCCGTATCACGCAAGCCGACAGGCTTTTGAATACACCAGTGCCTCTCATGGACAACACGCGCATCATTCACTCCCCCTGTTCAAAACAATAACAGAGTCAGCTGTAGCTCGTCTTCCCTCGCTCAACTTACCACAAAAACGCCGTGTAATGTCGCTTAGCGTTGCTAAGAAGACTAGGAAGTCTCTTACGCTCGAAGTGAAGCTGGATATTATTCACAGACACGAGAGAGGCGAGAAAACTAATAGCATTGCTCCCCACCATGGCTTGACTCCATCTACTGTCTACCATTTTCAAGTCAGCAGACTCTATTAAGAAGGCTGGTGAGACCGTATCTTCCTTGCAAGCTAAAAGAACCACCTGAACTTGTGACTCTACAATGGATAAAATGGAAAGCCTTGTGGAAATGTGGTACATAAGTTTTGTATGTGATACAATGATGAGCCCTTTGTTTACATTCCACAGGTTGCTGGTTAGTGTCTTTCCCGTTTCATTCTCCCTCCCTTCATAAATTTAAGATCATCAACATTATAAAAGTTACGTACATACATATATTGGTGTACATTATAATGACTTACATTAAACTGCCTAAATGTTTAACTTCATAATTTTTACTTTCATTAAACCTTTCACTGTACTATCATGCACTCTTGCTTTGTTTACTCTCAATGGAAGTTCAAGTCGGGTTAAACTTGTTATAATTGATTTGCTTAATGAAGGTTTTTTTAGGAATGTAACCCCTTCGTTAAGCGGGGATTACTTGTAGTTGAAGTTGTACCTATCTTTTAACATTCTTATCTTGCATACATGTAAAAAAAAAAAAAAAAAAAAAATATATAAAAAAAAAAAAAATATGATTATCAGCTCTGTAGTCTCTCACAGTCAGTACCAATGCCATATACCAGGTGCATGTTTATTTCTCACAACAAGATTGGTATGTAGGCTACTGGAAAATATTGAAGTCATTAAATGCAAAATATTGTGATCTAATAATAATCTAAATGCATGGGAGAGTCTTCAAATGTCAGATGAAATCGTTCACCACTTCATATTCAGAGCTTAAATCTAGCTACTCATTTATCTTTTTTTTTTTTTCTATATCTGCCAAAATTGTGTGCATCTTATGAACCCATGTATCATAGGGGCTATCAAATACAGTACTTGATGTCAAGGGTCTTGTAATGCTCTACAAGGCACAGGTGAGGGCCATCATAGAGTACAGTCCCCATAACGTGGATGAACAGTGTCCAGTCCCACTTCTCCCAAGTGGATAAGATGCAGCGGCAGGCCGAGTGCCTCACCCATGGTGGTGGTGGCTAGGGACAGCAGCTGAGGCAGTGAGCACAGTATCGACTGCACTCAAACACACTCCAAATTGCTCCTACCCAGCTATAGCGCAACCACTCGAAAACAAGGGTTTGGGTGCAGCTCACACCTCACCTTACAGAGCTTCAGATCCCCTGGGGGAGGAATAAATGCACTATGAGAATAGTAGGGTCTGACATCCTCCTTGAGGTACCACTCAGTGAGGTGTCAACGAGCCTTCACCCATGACACTGCAATGCCATGGAATGCCTCACCTCAGCAGTGGACGTCACCAGGACATCACCCAGCAGGTGAAGTGCACAGCCCACGTCCGGCTTTGGACACACCCACCTGACAGTGACTGCATTGCTGGGTGATGAAGGTGAAATGCCTGATAGTGACAGTGCAAGAAAGTCAAGACATGGTTAAAGAGTGAATGACATTGGGCAGTACTTGATCTTAGTTTAAGACCACAGTTCCCACTGAAAACTATGTAACATACAATCAGTTACAAGATTATATTTAAATAGAAGAGAGAGAGAGAGAGAGAGAGAGAGAGAGAGAGAGAGAGAGAGAGAGAGAGAGAGAGAGAGAGAGAGAGAGAGAGAGAGAGAGAGAGAGAGAGAGAGAGAGAGAGAGAGAGAGAGAGAGAGAGAGAGAGTTTGTTTGAGGGGCTGTGATGAGTAATTGTGGGCATGTCAACATACTGTTTGGTTGTGGGTTGTGTGTGTGTGTGTGTGTGTGTGTGTGTGTGTGTGTGTGTGTGTGTGTGTGTGTGTGTGTGTGTGTGTGTGTATTCACCTAGTTGTAATTTTACAGGGCCTGGGTATCATACTCGTGTGGCCCTGTCTCCATATCTACACACATCCAACTTTCCTTTAAAACTATGCACACTCCTCGCTGACACCACCTCCTCACTCAAACCATTCCACACCTCCACACATCTTTGTGGGAAACTATATTTCTTCACATCCTTCAAGCATATTCCCTTGGCTATCTTTTTACTATGCGATCTCGTAGTTCTATTTAAGTTTTCCTCTCTCGACATCATTTGCTCATTATCCACTTCATCCAGTCCGTTCAACAGTTTATAAACCTGTATTAAATTTCCTCTTTCTCTTCTTTGTTCCAAGGTAAGCAAATTCATTTCTTTTAATCTCTCCTCATAGGTCATTTCTGCCAATTCCAGAACCATTTTTGTTGCCATTCTCTGCAATCTCTCCAACTTCCTTATATGCTTCTTTTTATAAGGGGACCAAACCACTCCAGCATATTCCAATCTTGGTCTAATTACCGTACTAATTAATTTCTTCTTCATATCTTTATCCATATAATGGAAGGCTAATCCAATATTTTTTATCAAATTATACGTTTCTCCAAACATCTTATCAATATGAGCCTCAAACTGCCCATGGTCTTGTATTATCACTCCCAAATCCTTTTCTTTTTCCACCTTTTTCAACACTACTTCTTCACCCATCTTATATGACCCTCTTGGCCGTCTTCCACTCTTCCCCATCTCCATCACATGACTTTTGCTCAGATTAAATTCCATTTGCCACCTCTTGCTCCACTCCCAAATCTTATCCAGCTCTGCCTGTAAAATTTCACAATCTTCTTCACTCTTCACACACCTACACAACTTCGCATCATCCGCAAACAAATTAATATAACTGTTTACTCCCTCTGGCATGTCATTAATATATACAAGGAAAAGTATTGGTGCCAGCACTGAGCCTTGTGGGACTCCACTCTCCACCACCAACCAGTCCAACTGGTTGGTGGTGTGTGTGTGTGTGTGTGTGTGTGTATTTACCTAGTTGTAGTTTTACAGGGCCTGGGCTTTATGCTCGTGTGGCCCCGTCTCCATATCTACACTTATCCAATCTTACTTTAAAAGTGTGCACACTCGTTGCAGACACTACTTCTTCATCTAAACTGTTCCACGTCTCAATACATCTCTGCGGGAAACTATATTGTTTAATATCTCTCAGACATCTTCCCTTTCTCAGCTTTTTACTATGCGATCTTGTGCTTCGGATGTCATATTCTTCTCTCAGGATCAGTTTCTCATTATCCACTTGGTCCATTCCGTTGATCAATTTATAGACTTGTATCAGGTCTCCTCTCTCCCTTCTTTGTTCCAAGGTTGGTAGATCCATAGCCTTTAGTCTCTCCTCATATGTTATCCCTTCAAGTTCTGGGACCATTCTTGTAGCCATTTTTTGTAGTCTCTCCAATTTCCTTATGTGTTTCTTTTTATAAGGGGTCCACACTACTCCTGCATATTCCAATCTGGGTCTTATTATAGTATTTATCAATTTCTTCATCATTTCTTTGTCCATGTAGTGAAATGCTACTCCAATATTCCTCAGCAAATTATATGTTTCTCTAAAAATTCTATCAATATGGCTTACTGGTTGATTGTTTTCTTCCATCGTCACTCCTAAGTCCTTTTCCTTTATGACTTTCTCCAGTTCTACTCCATCTCCCATCTTATAGATTCCCACAAGTCGTCTTTCACTCTTTCCCATTTCCATGACATGGCTTTTGTTCACATTGAATTCCATTTCCCACTTCTTACTCCATTCCCAGATCTTATTTAGGTCTTCTTGCAGTATTTCACAATCCTCCTTTTGCTTTATAACGTTGCACAGTTTCGTATCATCCACAAACAAATTTATGTAGCTGTTCACTCCTTCTGGCATGTCGTTAATATAAATGAGGAAAAGTACTGGTGCCAATACTGACCCCTGTGGCACTCTGCTTTCTACTGCTCTCCACTTGGACTTCATATCTTTAACTACCATCCTTATTTCTTTCCCCCTCAAATAATTTTCTATCCATCTCAATGTGCTTCCTTTTAAGCCACCCTTCTCCTCTAAGTTCCACAGTAATCTTGCGTGTGGCACTTTGTCAAACGCCTTTTTTAAATCCAAATAGATGCAGTCAACCCATCCCTCTCTCTCTTGTACTCTATCAACTATTCTACAATAGAAACTCAATAAATTAGTTACACAAGACCGTCCTTTTCTAAAACCAAATTGGCTATTCGATATTAATTTGTTGTCTTCAAGGAACTCGATCCATTGTTTCTTTATTATTCTTTCACACATCTTGCATATTACACTAGTTAGTGATACCGGTCTGTAATTTAAAGGTTCTTCTTTCCTTCCACTCTTATATATGGGAACCACCTCAGCTCTTTTCCATTCTACTGGCACTGTTCCATTTTCTATTGAGAATTTTATGATGTTGTATATAGGACTTGCTAGTTCTTCCCTACATTCTTTCACTATTCTGCCTGAGACTTCATCCGGACCCATTGCCTTCTCTTCATCCAGTTCCTTCATTAACTCTTTTATTTCAAGCTTGGTTACTTTAATCTCTTTCATATAGATTGTCTCTCTATTACCCTGTGGCCTCTCAAATTTGGATTCTTTAGTAAAGACCTCCTGGAATTTTTTATTTAATAGTTCTGCCATACTTTTTGGGTCTTCCACTATCCCGTTCCCTCCTTTTAACCTTTCTATTGTTTCCATTTATGAATCTATGTGTGTGTGTGTATTTACCTAGTTGTAGTTTTACAGGGCCTGGGCTTTATGCTCGTGTGGTCCCGTCTCCATATCTACACTTATCCAATTTTTCTTTAAAACTATGTACACTCTTTGCTGATACCACTTCCTCACTCAAACTGTTCCAAGTCTCAACACATCTTTGCGGGAAACTAAATTTTTTAACATCTCTCAGACATCGTCTCTTCCTTAGTTTCTTACTATGCGATCTTGTGCTTCTAAAGTCATATTCTTCTCTCAGGATCAGTTTCTCATTATCCACTTCATCCATTCCGTTAATCAATTTATAAACTTGTATCAGATCCCCTCTCTCTCTTCTCTGCTCCAAGGTTGGTAGATCCATTGCCTTTAGTCTCTCCTCATATGCCATCCCTTTAAATTATGGAACCATTCTTGTAGCCATTTTTTGTAGTCTCTCCAATTTTCTTATGTGTTTCTTTTTATGAGGAGTCCACACAACTCCTGCATATTCCAATCTAGGTCTTATTTTAGTACTTATCAATTTCTTCATCATTTCCTTGTCCATACAGTGAAATGCTACTCCAATATTCCTTACCAAATTATATGTCTCTCTGAAAATTCTATCAATATGGCTAACCGGTTGATTATTTTCTTCCATTGTCACTCCCAAGTCCTTTTCCTTTTTTACTTTTTCTAGTTCTACTCCATCTCCCATCTTATAGATTCCCACTGGTCGTCTTTCACTTTTTCCCATTTCCATGACATGGCTTTTGTCCACATTGAATTCCATCTCCCATTTTTTGCTCCATTTCCAGATCTTGTTTAAGTCTTCCTGTAGTATTTCACAATCCTCTTTTGTTTAATGACTCTGCACAGTTTCGCATCGTCCGCAAACAGATTTATGTAGCTGTTCACTCCTCTGGCATGTCATTTATATATACGAGAAAAAGTATTGGTGCCAATACTGACCCCTGTGGCACTCCGCTGTCTACTGTTCTCCACTTGGACTTCATATCTTTAACTATCGTCCTTATTTCTCTCCCCCTTAAGTAATTCTTCATCCATCTCAATGTGCTTCCTTTTAAGCCACCCTTCTCCTCTAACTTCCATAGTAATCTTTCATGTGGCACTTTATCAAAAGCCTTTTTTAGATCTAAATAAATACAGTCAACCCATCCTCTCTCTCTTGTACTTTATCAACTATTCTAGAGTAGAAACTCAATAAATTTGTCACACATGACCGACCTTTTCTAAAACCAAATTGGCTATTTGATAATATTTTGTTGTCTTCAAGAAACTCGATCCATTGCTTCTTTATTACTTTTTCACACATCTTGCATATTACACTAGTTAGTGATACCGGCCTGTAATTTAAAGGTTCTTCCTTCCTTCCGCTCTTATATATGGGAACCACCTCAGCTCTTTTCCACTCCACTGGCACTGTTCCATTTTCTATTGAGCATTTTATGATGTTGTATATTGGACTTGCTAGTTCTTCCCTACATTCTTTCAGTATTCTGCCTGAGACTTCATCTGGTCCCATTGCCTTTTCCTCATCCAATTCCGTCATCAACTTTTTATTTCAAGCTTGGTTACTTTAATCTCTTTCATATAGACAGTCTCTATTACCCTGTGGTCTTTCAAATTTGGATTCCTTAGTAAAGACCTCATGAAATTTACTATTTAACAGTTCTGCCATACTTTTTGGGTCTTCCACCATTCCGTTTTCTCCTTTTAACCTTTCTATTGTTTCTTTTTGTCTTATTTTTCCATTTATGAATCTGTAGAACAATTTTGGTTGTTCTTTACATTTTTCGACAATGTCCTTTTCATAGTTCTTTTCTTCTTCCTTTCTCACCTTAGCATATTCATTTCTTGCTGTTCTGAAGTTTTCCTTATTTTCTGGATTTCTGTTTCTTCTCCACCTTTTCCATGCTCCATCTCGTTTCTCCTTTGCCCTAGCACATCTTGCATTAAACCAATCTTTCTTTCCTTCTTCTTTAGGTCTATATTTGAACATATTCCCTGACCCCAGTTTTGTATATTTCCAAAAATAAGTTATATTTCTCTTGAACCGTTAATGAGTTTTCCATCTCCTCCCAGTTTACGTTTTAAAATAGTTCTTGAGATTCTCAATATCAGCCTTTCTGTAATTTAATCGGTCTCCTTTGTATGATTCATCTCTATCTTCCTTTCCTTCTTCTATATCCATCTCTAATATTACATGGTCACTCTTTCCCAATGGGCACTTGTATCTTATATCATCGTTAATTGGTATATCCCTTGTAAAACTAGGTCTAATCTTGCCGGCTCATTGTTTCCTCTGAATCTTGTGTTTTCCTTTACTCTTTGGACCATCAAATTATCTATCATTAGGTTCAGGAATCTATCTCCCCAGGCATCTTCCCCCATACCACTTTCATAATTTTCCCAGTCTACCTCCTTACAGTTGAAATCTCCTATCAATATCACTTTTCTCCTTTCCTTAATGATTCTTGTAAGACTCCTTATTGTGTCATCTATCATGTCTCTATATTCTTGGTTAGTCCATGAGTTTGTTTTGGTGGCACATATGTTCCAATGATTGTTAACTCCTTTTTGTTAATATGCATCTTAACATACAGTATTTCTGATTTTCCTTCCCAAACTCCACTTGATTTACCACTATCTCCTTCCTTAACATCATCATGACTCCTCCTCCTCCTTTACCCACTCTGTCTCTCCTCCATATATTATACCTTTTATCTATGTCTATTTTATTGCCTCATTTAACTTTGTTTCCACCAGGCATACAATATCTGGTTCTTCTTTCTTTATGTAATCTCTTAATTCTAATTTACTAGATAAAATCCCATCTATGTTTGTATACATAATTTTTAATCTCTTGTTCTTATCATTTTAGTTAAACTTGCTCCATTCTTTTCTCTTCTTTCTCTTTTATATACCATTTCCTTATCCTGTCTCCTATAATTCTCCAAAAAAATGCCTTCTTCTCCTCCTCTGACCTTTCATTATTTTTTTCTCTTGCTTCTGCCACCAGTTCATTGTGTCTCTTCCTTTCCTCCTTGTTTCTATTTTTCTTTATATATATATCTTTGCAACCTTCTGTTTCTCTGAGTTTCGTTTTTCTATATAGTACTTCTGCTGCTGCTTGTGATTTTAGTAGTATCTTAATTGGTCTCACTGTTCCTTCTTGATATGGTCCCATTCTATGGGTTTCTTCTACTTCCTCTTCTAAGTTCTGTCTATCCTCATCATTCAGATGTTTTAGTAGGTCTTTTACTGATTTCATTTCGTCTTTTTCCCTTCTTGGTCTATATTTAACATTTTTTCTTTCAGTCCAAAAATAATTACACTCTTCTTTTTTCCAATTTCTCTTACTAAATTTTCTTTTTTCTTGAGGACTCCTATCATTTTGCTTGTCATATTTTCATCTCTTTCTTTTAACTGTTCTTGAAATACTTCTTGAAATGATTCCTTGTCTTTCTTATCTTGGATTCTCCATGCTTGTACTTCTTTTTTAATCACGTCTTGTACTCTTTCTTCTTCTTTGTTAACTAGATCTTTTAGCTTTTCTTTTTCTTTCTCGGCTTTACAGTCCTTCTTCCATCAATTTCTTATAGTTCACTATTTGGACTTTTAATTCTTCATTTTCGGTTCTTAGCCTAGTTTCGTTTTCTTCCACTCTTTTTATCCTTTCTTTCAATTTCTGGAGCTCTTTATCCTGTTCTTCATTCTCTTTCATTCCATACTCTCCTTTATCAATTTATCTAATTTACGTTCGATAGTTAAGACTCTATCAAATAGTGAAGTTTGCGCCGTATCAAAGCCTTCAAATTCTCCTCCTCCCTCACCAACATTGTCATCATCAGCTTTCATTCTTTCCTTGTCACATACCTGCATTTAGATGGAATATCTTTCTCACTCATTATTATTTAACACTGTATTCATGAAAAAAAAAAAATGAGTCCACACTTATCGCCCAGGCCACTGTAAACCCAAACAAAGGTAGTGAAGATCAGCTGATTCTCAGCATCTCTCCTTCCTCTCTGTCTGTGTGTGTGTGTGTGTGTGTGTGTGTGTGTGTGTGTGTGTGTGTGTGTGTGTGTGTGTGTGTGTGTGTGTATTCACCTAGTTGTAATTTTACAGGGCCTGGGTATCATACTGTGTGGCCTCTCCATATCTACACACATCCAACCTTCCTTTAAAACTATTCACACTCCTCACTGACACCATCTCCTCACTCAAACTATTCCACACCTCCACACATCTTTGTGGGAAACTATATTTCTTCACATCCTTCAAGCATATTCCCTTGGCTATCTTTTTACTATGCGATCTCGTAGTTCTATTTAAATTTTTCTCTCTCAACATCATTTGCTCATTATCCACTTCATCCAGACCGTTCAACAGTTTATAAACCTGTATTAAATCTCCTCTTTCTCTTCTTTGTTCCAAGGTAAGCAAATTCATTTCTTTTAATCTCTCCTCATAGGTCATTTCTGCCAATTCCGGAACCATTTTTGTTGCATTCTCTGCAATCTCTCCAACTTCTTTTGCTCAGATTAAATTCCATCTCCCACCTCTTCCTCCACTCCCAAATCCTATCCAGATGTGCCTGTAAAATTTCACAATCTTCTTCACTCTTCATACACCTACACAACTTCGCATCATCTGCAAACAAATTAATATAACTGTTTACTCCCTCTGGCATATCATTAATATAGACAAGGAAAAGTATTGGTGCCAGCACTGAACCTTGTGGGACTCCACTCTCCACCACCAACCAGTCCGACTTTGCATCCCTTATTACTGTTCTCATCTCCCTCCATCTCAAGTAGTTTTCCATCTACTTTAACACTTTTCCCTTCAGTCCTCCATAAATCTCTAATTTCCATAGCAGTCATGTGTGGTACCTTGTCAAAAGCTTTTTTTTAAATCCAAATATACACAGTCCATCCATCCTCTCTCTTGTATTTTTGTCAACCACTCTCGAATAAAAGCTCAGTAGATTTGTTACACATGACCTCCCTTTCCTGAAAGCCAAATTGATGATCCGATAATAACTTATGATCCTCCAGAAACCGTATCCAATATTTCTTTATCACCCTCTCACAAATCTTACCGACCACACTTGTTAAAGACACAGGTCTATAGTTAAGAGGCTCTTCTTTACTGCCTCCCTTATAAATGGGCACCACTTCAGCTCTTTTCTACTCTACCGGTACTTCCCCGGTTTCTAATGAGCACCTTATATTATCATAAAATGGATCTATCAATTTTTCTCTACATTCCTTCAATAATTTGCCTGAAACTTCATTTGGTCCCATCGCTTTATCATCTTTAAGTTCCTCCAACATTTTATATATAACTCCTTTTTAGGTATCTTAATGTCACCCATGTGCACATTTCTTTCCACATTCTGAGGCTTTACAAACATTGTTTCTTTAGTAAATACTTGTTGAAACCTATTATTTAGTAATTCCGTGATATTTTTAGGGTCATCTACTATCCCTTGCTCTCCTTTTAACCTTTCAATGGATTCTCTCTTTTTAAGTTTACCATTTATGAACCTGTAAAATAATTTTGGATGTTCCTTACTCTTGTCTACAATATCTTTTTCAAATTTTCTTTCTTCCTCCCTCCTTACCCTCACATACTCATTTCTCGCCACTCTATAATTCTCCTTATTTAGTATATTCCTGTTCTTTTTCCATCTTTTCCAAGCCACATCTCTCATTTCTTTAGCCTTAACACAAGTTGCATTAAACCAATCCTTTCTTCCTTCCTCTCTCGGTTTATACTTTGGTACAAATTTCATAACTCCTTCTTTATAATATTTCATAAAAATCTCATATTTTTTTTGCACTTCTCTGATTTGTAACATCTCTCAATCTAATGTTCTGAAGTAATTTTTCAAACTTTCTGTGTCCATCTTTCTATAATTCAATCTACCACTCATGTATGTCTCATCTTTCCTTCGCTGTGTTATTGCCATCTGCATTTCCATAACCACATGATCACTCTTCCCCAATGGACATTTGTATTGTATATCCCCACATAGGTACACTTCTGTTAACACCAAATCCAGTCTAGCTTTGATCATTTCCTCTATATCTAGTATTTTCTTTCACCCTCTGTTCCATCATATTTTCCATCATTAGATTAAGAATCTCTCTCCCATGCTTCCTCTCCAACACCACTTACTAGATTTTCCTAATCCACCTCCTTACAATTAAAATCTGTGTGTGTGTGTGTGTGTGTATTTACCTAATTGTATTTACCTAATTGTAACATACGGAAAAGAGCTATGCTCGTGTTGTCCCGTCTCCATATCTATTAATGTCCAGCTTTTTCTTAAAATCATGAATATTCCTTGCTGACCACTTCCACGTCTAAACTATTCCATGCTTCCACCCTTCTATGAGGGAAGCTATATTTTTCACATCTCTCCTATAAGTGGCCATTTTAGTTTTTTCCCATGCCCTCTCGACATTCTTTCATTCCACATACACAGATCTTCCCTATCCATTTTTCCATGCCAATCATCACTCTGTATATTGCTATCAGGTCTCCCTTTCTTCTGTTTTCCAGGGTCGGAAGTTGCATTCTTTTCAGTCTGTCTTCATAAGTCAAATCTCTTAAGTCAGGCACCATTTTGTTGCAGCCCTCTGTACTTTCTCTAGTTTCCTTATGTGTTTCTTTAAGTTCGAGCCCACTGTATTGTTGCATATTCAAGCCTCGGTCTTATCATTGCAGTAATTATTTTCTTCATCATTTCTTCATCTAAATATACGAACGCCACTCTTATGTTCCTCAATAAGTTCAATACTTCTCCAATTATTTTGTTTATATGTCTCTCTGGCGATAGGTCATTGGTAATTGTCACCCCAAGGTCTTTTTCTTCATGACTGGTTTTATGTCTTCATTTCCTATCTTGTACATACTCCTGATTCTTCTTTCACTCTTGCCAAACTCTATTTTCTTGCATTTTGTCGTGTTGAACTCCATTTGCCATGTACAGCTCCATTTCCATATTCTGTCCAAGTCTTCCTGGAGTAGTTCGCAATCTTTGTCACATCTCACTTTTCTTAACAATTTTGCATCGCCTGCAAATAGGCTCACATAACTGGACACCCCATCCACCATGTCATTTATGTAGACCGCGAACATTACTGGTGCCAACACTGATCCCTGTGGAACTCCACTCTCCACCAAGCCCCATTCTGATGGTCTGTCCTTAATTATTGTTCTCATTTCTCTTCCTACCAAAAGTCTTCCATCCATTTTAGTAAACTGCCATGCACTCCTCCTACCATTTCAAGTTTCCAGATCAGTCTCCGTGTGGTACCTTATCAAAGGCCTTTTTAAATCCAGATATATTCCATCAGCCCAACCATCTCTTTCCTGTATTACATCTATCACCCTCGAATAGTAACATATCAGGTTTGTCGTGCATGAACGCCTTTTCTAAAACCAAATTGACACTCACAAAGTATGTCATTTTTCTCCAAGAAGTCTGTCCATCTATTCTTCACCACCCTCTCACACATCTTAGCTACCACACTTGTAAGTGACACTGGTCTATAGTTCAATGGGTCTCTTGTTACCTGATTTATAGATTGGGACAATGTTAGCTCTTTTCCAGTCTTGGGGCACTACACCTTCCCTTAATGAGGCATCAATTACTTCACAAACTTTTTCTGCCAGTTGCTCCTGCATTCTCTTAAAATCCATCCTGATACCCCATCAGGTCCCACAGCTTTTCTCACTTCTAAACTCCCCATCATATTCTTGATCTCCTCCACAGTTACTTGAAACTCCTTCATAATCCCTTTCTGTTCCATTACCAGTGGTTTGTCAAAAGCAGTCTCCTTTGTGAATACCTTCCGAAAGCATCCATTCATAGCCTCTGCCATTTCCTGGGATCTTCACTGCATACCCATTTACTTCTAAACTTTCAATACTTTCTATTTTTGATGTTGTTGTTCACATGTCTGTAAAAAGCCTTGGTTGGTCTTTACATTTATCAATTATATCCTTTTCTTGTTTCTTTCTTTCTTCTCTTCTAATCAACACATATTCATTTCTTGCTCTTTTGTAACTTTCCCACTGCTTAATCCGTCTTTTCCTTCTCCACCTCTTCCATGCATCCTCTTTTCTTGTTCTAGCCTTTTCACATCTATCGTTAAACCAGTCCTGCTTTCCAACTTCTATGTTGTCTTATTGGTACAAATTTTTCTCACCTTCTTTGTATATTTTTATAAATTCCTTCCACTTTTCATTTGCTCCTTAGCACTCTTGAATTTCATCCAATTTGTCTCTTGAAAGAATTTCTTTAGGTTTCCAAAATCTGTCTTGGCATAATTCCATCTTCCCACTTTATATTCTTCATTTCTTCTAGATTTCTCTTCATCTATCACCTTGAACTCCAAAACTGCATGATCACTCTTGCTAAAGGGCACTCCACCCTGTGTGTGTGTGTGTGTGTGTGTGTGTATTTACCTAATTGTATTTACCTAATTGTAACATACGGAAAAGAGCTATGCTCGTGTTGTCCCGCTCCATATCTATTAATGTCCAGCTTTTTCTTAAAATCATGAATATTCCTTGCTGACCACTTCCACGTCTAAACTATTCCATGCTTCCACCCTTCTATGAGGGAAGCTATATTTTTCACATCTCTCCTATAAGTGGCCATTTTAGTTTTTTCCCATGCCCTCTCGACATTCTTCCATTCCACATACACAGATCTTCCCTATCCATTTTTCCATGCCAATCATCACTCTGTATATTGCTATCAGGTCTCCCTTTCTTCTGTTTTCCAGGGTTGGAAGTTGCATTCTTTTCAGTCTGTCTTCATAAGTCAAATCTCTTAAGTCAGGCACCATTTTGTTGCAGCCCTCTGTACTTTCTCTAGTTTCCTTATGTGTTTCTTTAAGTTCGAGCCCACTGTATTGTTGCATATTCAAGCCTCGGTCTTATCATTGCAGTAATTATTTTCTTCATCATTTCTTCATCTAGATATACGAACGCCACTCTTATGTTCCTCAATAAGTTCAATACTTCTCCAATTATTTTGTTTATATGTCTCTCTGGCGATAGGTCATTGGTAATTGTCACCCCAAGGTCTTTTTCTTCATGACTGGTTTTATGTCTTCATTTCCTATCTTGTACATACTCCTGATTCTTCTTTCACTCTTGCCAAACTCTATTTTCTTGCATTTTGTCGTGTTGAACTCCATTTGCCATGTACAGCTCCATTTCCATATTCTGTCCAAGTCTTCCTGGAGTAGTTCGCAATCTTTGTCACATCTCACTTTTCTTAACAATTTTGCATCGCCTGCAAATAGGCTCACATAACTGGACACCCCATCCACCATGTCATTTATGTAGACTGCGAACATTACTGGTGCCAACACTGATCCCTGTGGAACTCCACTCTCCACCAATCCCCATTCTGATGGTCTGTCCTTAATTATTGTTCTCATTTCTCTTCCTACCAAAAGTCTTCCATCCATTTTAGTAAACTGCCATGCACTCCTCCTACCATTTCAAGTTTCCAGATCAGTCTCTGTGTGGTACCTTATCAAAGGCCTTTTTAAATCCAGATATATTCCATCAGCCCAACCATCTCTTTCCTGTATTACATCTATCACCCTCGAATAGTAACATATCAGGTTTGTCGCATGAACGCCTTTTCTAAAACCAAATTGACACTCACAAAGTATGTCATTTTTCTCCAAGAAGTCTGTCCATCTATTCTTCACCACCCTCTCACACATCTTAGCTACCACACTTGTAAGTGACACTGGTCTATAGTTCAATGGGTCTCTTGTTACCTGATTTATAGATTGGGACAATGTTAGCTCTTTTCCAGTCTTGGGGCACTACACCTTCCCTTAATGAGGCATCAATTACTTCACAAACTTTTTCTGCCAATTGCTCCTGCATTCTCTTAAAATCCATCCTGATACCCCATCAGGTCCCACAGCTTTTCTCACTTCTAAACTCCCCATCATGTTCTTGATCTCCTCCACAGTTACTTGAAACTCCTTCATAATCCCTTTCTGTTCCATTACCAGTGGTTTGTCAAAAGCAGTCTCCTTTGTGAATACCTTCCGAAAGCATCCATTCATAGCCTCTGCCATTTCCTGGGATCTTCACTGCATACTCCATTTACTTCTAAACTTTCAATACTTTCTATTTTTGATGTTGTTGTTCACATGTCTGTAAAAAGCCTTGGTTGGTCTTTACATTTATCAATTATATCCTTTTCTTGTTTCTTTCTTTCTTCTCTTCTAATCAACACATATTCATTTCTTGCTCTTTTGTAACTTTCCCACTGCTTAATCCGTCTTTTCCTTCTCCACCTCTTCCATGCATCCTCTTTTCTTGTTCTAGCCTTTTCACATCTATCGTTAAACCAGTCCTGCTTTCCAACTTCTATGTTGTCTTATTGGTACAAATTTTTCTCACCTTCTTTGTATATTTTTATAAATTCCTTCCACTTTTCATTTGCTCCTTAGCACTCTTGAATTTCATCCAATTTGTCTCTTGAAAGAATTTCTTTAGGTTTCCAAAATCTGTCTTGGCATAATTCCATCTTCCCACTTTATATTCTTCATTTCTTCTAGATTTCTCTTCGTCTATCACCTTGAACTCCAAAACTGCATGATCACTCTTGCTAAAGGGCACTCCACCCTCATCTCCTCAATGACCATTGGCTCTGTACTAAAGACCAAGTCCAGTCTTGACGATGCTCCTCTCCTCCAAACCTAGTATCTTCTTTGACCCACTGAGTTAACACATTTTCCATTGCCAGTGTCAATAGTGTATTTCCCATGTTGTCTCTGATCCTTCCATTGACCAGTCCTCCCAACACACCTCTTTACAATTAAAATCTCCCATCATTATAGTTCGTTCACAGCCACCCAACATTTCTTCCAGACATGTTCCTGTATCACTTATCATTTCTTCATATTCCTGTACTGACCATGCATTTGTCTTAGGTGGTACGTACACCACTATGTAGTGCCTCTTTTTCCTTCATTAGTTTCTGCTCTGATCTTTAGCACTTCTGCCTTTCCCATACCTTTTTTCACTTGATCCACCTTTATATCTTTTTTAACCAGCAACATCACTCCTCCTCCCATCTTACCTACTCTATTTCTTTTCCAAACGTTATATTTCCTTCTCCAACCTTCATCAGGTCTTCTCCTCTCTCAGTTTTGTTTCAGTAAGACCCACAATATCTGGGTTCTTGTCCTCAAGTAATCGTTGAGTTCTAAAATCCCGATATCACTCCATTTATGTTGGAATACATTACATTTCGCTCATATGTAAGTTTCTTTAGTCCTTTCTTGCTGTACTTTTCTGGGTTATGAACCACTTCCTCAGTCTCATATCCAAGATTCTCCAGAAAACTCTTTCTTCTCTCTTCTGTCCTCTCTTCATTTTTTTCAAAGCCTCCTTTCTCAACTCATTTAACATTTCTCTTCCTTTTCACCGAGATCTCTTCTCAACCAAATCTTCCTTGTTGTTTCCTGCTGGGCTAGCCTCCATGACTTCTCCACCAATTCATCTACATCCTTTTGTGACTTAAGTTTGATTCTTATTGGCCTCATACCTTCTCTTGTGAACTTTCCAATTCTATGGAAGTCCTCTATTTCTTGTACTAGGTCTTTTCCTCCTCCTGCACCACATTAATGATATTATTTATCACCTTTTTATGTTTTTCTCTCTCCATTTTACTCGGTGTCTTATCCTCCTCCACACCAAATATCACCACACATCTCTTTTGTCTACAGTTTCCTCACCAATGTCTCATTTGACTTAATAACCTTCACCACTTTCTCAGCTATCTTCTCTCTATGATCTGTTGATCTATAATTTCAGCAAGGCCCAAAGTTTTCTCCCTGACTCTTTGATTTCCTTTTCCAGACTTGCAACTTTGTAATTTACCTCCTTTCTTTCCACTTCCTGACTTTTTTCCATTCAGCCTGCTTCTCCATCACTTTTCCTAGAGATTCTCCACATTTTTCGCAATTCACTTTAATTAGCTTAACTTCCTCTTTCAGTGCTGCATTTTCCTTCTTCCACAGTCTCTTTACATTGTCATAACTCGTTTCCAGGCCCTCATACTTTTCAAACAGTTTTTCAATTTTACCTTCTAACTCCAGAATTTTCTTCACATAAGCGCTCTTCTCCATTATTCCTTGAAACCCTGTGAAGTCTGATTCATCTTTCGAGTTCACGGCCGCCATGTTGCGCAGATGTAAACAAACCAGCTGATGGCTCAAACGCAGGCTACAGTTTATATTTACCTTCACTGGACATTATTTTGCTAATCAACAGTTAACATGACTATATGGAGACGGGACAAACATTACCAGCTCCTTTCCCACCTTGGTTACTCTTAGTAACTGTAGAATTATAGATGATTGCTGTGTGTGTGTGTGTGTGTGTGTGTGTGTGTGTGTGTGTGTGTGTGTGTGTATTTACCTAATTGTATTTACCTAATTGTAACATACGGAAAAGAGCTATGCTCGTGTTGTCCCGTCTCCATATCTATTAATGTCCAGCTTTTTCTTAAAATCATGAATATTCCTTGCTGACCACTTCCACGTCTAAACTATTCCATGCTTCCACCCTTCTATGAGGGAAGCTATATTTTTCACATCTCTCCTATAAGTGGCCATTTTAGTTTTTTCCCATGCCCTCTCGACATTCTTCCATTCCACATACACAGATCTTCCCTATCCATTTTTCCATGCCAATCATCACTCTGTATATTGCTATCAGGTCTCCCTTTCTTCTGTTTTCCAGGGTTGGAAGTTGCATTCTTTTCAGTCTGTCTTCATAAGTCAAATCTCTTAAGTCAGGCACCATTTTGTTGCAGCCCTCTGTACTTTCTCTAGTTTCCTTATGTGTTTCTTTAAGTTCGAGCCCACTGTATTGTTGCATATTCAAGCCTCGGTCTTATCATTGCAGTAATTATTTTCTTCATCATTTCTTCATCTAGATATACGAACGCCACTCTTATGTTCCTCAATAAGTTCAATACTTCTCCAATTATTTTGTTTATATGTCTCTCTGGCGATAGGTCATTGGTAATTGTC
This sequence comes from Portunus trituberculatus, assembly GCF_017591435.1. Classification (NCBI taxonomy): domain Eukaryota; kingdom Metazoa; phylum Arthropoda; class Malacostraca; order Decapoda; family Portunidae; genus Portunus; species Portunus trituberculatus. Next base: position 16,794,015 of record NC_059273.1, read on the forward strand.
ACCCCAAGGTCTTTTTCTTCATGACTGGTTTTATGTCTTCATTTCCTATCTTGTACATACTCCTGATTCTTCTTTCACTCTTGCCAAACTCTATTTTCTTGCATTTTGTCGTGTTGAACTCCATTTGCCATGTACAGCTCCATTTCCATATTCTGTCCAAGTCTTCCTGGAGTAGTTCGCAATCTTTGTCACATCTCACTTTTCTTAACAATTTTGCATCGCCTGCAAATAGGCTCACATAACTGGACACCCCATCCACCATGTCATTTATGTAGACTGCGAACATTACTGGTGCCAACACTGATCCCTGTGGAACTCCACTCTCCACCAATCCCCATTCTGATGGTCTGTCCTTAATTATTGTTCTCATTTCTCTTCCTACCAAAAGTCTTCCATCCATTTTAGTAAACTGCCATGCACTCCTCCTACCATTTCAAGTTTCCAGATCAGTCTCTGGTGTGTACCTTATCAAAGGCCTTTTTAAATCCAGATATATTCCATCAGCCCAACCATCTCTTTCCTGTATTACATCTATCACCCTCGAATAGTAACATATCAGGTTTGTCGTGCATGAACGCCTTTTCTAAAACCAAATTGACACTCACAAAGTATGTCATTTTTCTCCAAGAAGTCTGTCCATCTATTCTTCACCACCCTCTCACACATCTTAGCTACCACACTTGTAAGTGACACTGGTCTATAGTTCAATGGGTCTCTTGTTACCTGATTTATAGATTGGGACAATGTTAGCTCTTTTCCAGTCTTGGGGCACTACACCTTCCCTTAATGAGGCATCAATTACTTCACAAACTTTTTCTGCCAATTGCTCCTGCATTCTCTTAAAATCCATCCTGATACCCCATCAGGTCCCACAGCTTTTCTCACTTCTAAACTCCCCATCATGTTCTTGATCTCCTCCACAGTTACTTGAAACTCCTTCATAATCCCTTTCTGTTCCATTACCAGTGGTTTGTCAAAAGCAGTCTCCTTTGTGAATACCTTCCGAAAGCATCCATTCATAGCCTCTGCCATTTCCTGGGATCTTCACTGCATACTCCATTTACTTCTAAACTTTCAATACTTTCTATTTTTGATGTTGTTGTTCACATGTCTGTAAAAAGCCTTGGTTGGTCTTTACATTTATCAATTATATCCTTTTCTTGTTTCTTTCTTTCTTCTCTTCTAATCAACACATATTCATTTCTTGCTCTTTTGTAACTTTCCCACTGCTTAATCCGTCTTTTCCTTCTCCACCTCTTCCATGCATCCTCTTTTCTTGTTCTAGCCTTTTCACATCTATCGTTAAACCAGTCCTGCTTTCCAACTTCTATGTTGTCTTATTGGTACAAATTTTTCTCACCTTCTTTGTATATTTTTATAAATTCCTTCCACTTTTCATTTGCTCCTTAGCACTCTTGAATTTCATCCAATTTGTCTCTTGAAAGAATTTCTTTAGGTTTCCAAAATCTGTCTTGGCATAATTCCATCTTCCCACTTTATATTCTTCATTTCTTCTAGATTTCTCTTCGTCTATCACCTTGAACTCCAAAACTGCATGATCACTCTTGCTAAAGGGCACTCCACCCTCATCTCCTCAATGACCATTGGCTCTGTACTAAAGACCAAGTCCAGTCTTGACGATGCTCCTCTCCTCCAAACCTAGTATCTTCTTTGACCCACTGAGTTAACACATTTTCCATTGCCAGTGTCAATAGTGTATTTCCCATGTTGTCTCTGATCCTTCCATTGACCAGTCCTCCCAACACACCTCTTTACAATTAAAATCTCCCATCATTATAGTTCGTTCACAGCCACCCAACATTTCTTCCAGACATGTTCCTGTATCACTTATCATTTCTTCATATTCCTGTACTGACCATGCATTTGTCTTAGGTGGTACGTACACCACTATGTAGTGCCTCTTTTTCCTTCATTAGTTTCTGCTCTGATCTTTAGCACTTCTGCCTTTCCCATACCTTTTTCACTTGATCCACCTTTATATCTTTTTAACCAGCAACATCACTCCTCCTCCCATCTTACCTACTCTATTTCTTTTCCAAACGTTATATTTCCTTCTCCAACCTTCATCAGGTCTTCTCCTCTCTCAGTTTTGTTTCAGTAAGACCCACAATATCTGGGTTCTTGTCCTCAAGTAATCGTTGAGTTCTAAAATCCCGATATCACTCCATTTATGTTGGAATACATTACATTTCGCTCATATGTAAGTTTCTTTAGTCCTTTCTTGCTGTACTTTTCTGGGTTATGAACCACTTCCTCAGTCTCATATCCAAGATTCTCCAGAAAACTCTTTCTTCTCTCTTCTGTCCTCTCTTCATTTTTTTCAAAGCCTCCTTTCTCAACTCATTTAACATTTCTCTTCCTTTTCACCGAGATCTCTTCTCAACCAAATCTTCCTTGTTGTTTCCTGCTGGGCTAGCCTCCATGACTTCTCCACCAATTCATCTACATCCTTTTGTGACTTAAGTTTGATTCTTATTGGCCTCATACCTTCTCTTGTGAACTTTCCAATTCTATGGAAGTCCTCTATTTCTTGTACTAGGTCTTTTCCTCCTCCTGCACCACATTAATGATATTATTTATCACCTTTTTATGTTTTTCTCTCTCCATTTTACTCGGTGTCTTATCCTCCTCCACACCAAATATCACCACACATCTCTTTTGTCTACAGTTTCCTCACCAATGTCTCATTTGACTTAATAACCTTCACCACTTTCTCAGCTATCTTCTCTTCTATGATCTGTTGATCTATAATTTCAGCAAGGCCCAAAGTTTTCTCCCTGACTCTTTGATTTCCTTTTCCAGACTTGCAACTTTGTAATTTACCTCCTTTCTTTCCACTTCCTGACTTTTTTCCATTCAGCCTGCTTCTCCATCACTTTTCCTAGAGATTCTCCACATTTTTCGCAATTCACTTTAATTAGCTTAACTTCCTCTTTCAGTGCTGCATTTTCCTTCTTCATATCGGCACAGTCTCTTTACATTGTCATAACTCGTTTCCAGGCCCTCATACTTTTCAAACAGTTTTTCAATTTTACCTTCTAACTCCAGAATTTTCTTCACATAAGCGCTCTTCTCCATTATTCCTTGAAACCCTGTGAAGTCTGATTCTCTTCGAGTTCACGGCCGCCATGTTGCGCAGACGTAAACAAACCAGCTGATGGCTCAAACGCAGGCTACAGTTTATATTTACCTTCACTGGACATTATTTTGCTAATCAACAGTTAACATGACTATATGGAGACGGGACAAACATTACCAGCTCCTTTCCCACCTTGGTTACTCTTAGGTAACTGTAGAATTATAGATGATTGCTCTGAGCTCAGCGACCACCTCCGCCATCGACGATGTGTGTGTGTGTGTGTGTGTGTGTGTGTGTGTGTGTGTGTGTGTGTATGTTTTTCACATCTCTCCTATAAGTGGCCATTTTAGTTTTTTCCCATGCCCTCTCGACATTCTTCCATTCCACATACACAGATCTTCCCTATCCATTTTTCCATGCCAATCATCACTCTGTATATTGCTATCAGGTCTCCCTTTCTTCTGTTTTCCAGGGTTGGAAGTTGCATTCTTTTCAGTCTGTCTTCATAAGTCAAATCTCTTAAGTCAGGCACCATTTTGTTGCAGCCCTCTGTACTTTCTCTAGTTTCCTTATGTGTTTCTTTAAGTTCGAGCCCACTGTATTGTTGCATATTCAAGCCTCGGTCTTATCATTGCAGTAATTATTTTCTTCATCATTTCTTCATCTAGATATACGAACGCCACTCTTATGTTCCTCAATAAGTTCAATACTTCTCCAATTATTTTGTTTATATGTCTCTCTGGCGATAGGTCATTGGTAATTGTCACCCCAAGGTCTTTTTCTTCATGACTGGTTTTATGTCTTCATTTCCTATCTTGTACATACTCCTGATTCTTCTTTCACTCTTGCCAAACTCTATTTTCTTGCATTTTGTCGTGTTGAACTCCATTTGCCATGTACAGCTCCATTTCCATATTCTGTCCAAGTCTTCCTGGAGTAGTTCGCAATCTTTGTCACATCTCACTTTTCTTAACAATTTTGCATCGCCTGCAAATAGGCTCACATAACTGGACACCCCATCCACCATGTCATTTATGTAGACTGCGAACATTACTGGTGCCAACACTGATCCCTGTGGAACTCCACTCTCCACCAATCCCCATTCTGATGGTCTGTCCTTAATTATTGTTCTCATTTCTCTTCCTACCAAAAGTCTTCCATCCATTTTAGTAAACTGCCATGCACTCCTCCTACCATTTCAAGTTTCCAGATCAGTCTCTGGTGTGGTACCTTATCAAAGGCCTTTTTAAATCCAGATATATTCCATCAGCCCAACCATCTCTTTCCTGTATTACATCTATCACCCTCGAATAGTAACATATCAGGTTTGTCGTGCATGAACGCCTTTTCCTAAAACCAAATTGACACTCACAAAGTATGTCATTTTTCTCCAAGAAGTCTGTCCATCTATTCTTCACCACCCTCTCACACATCTTAGCTACCACACTTGTAAGTGACACTGGTCTATAGTTCAATGGGTCTCTTGTTACCTGATTTATAGATTGGGACAATGTTAGCTCTTTTCCAGTCTTGGGGCACTACACCTTCCCTTAATGAGGCATCAATTACTTCACAAACTTTTTCTGCCAATTGCTCCCTGCATTCTCTTAAAATCCATCCTGATACCCCATCAGGTCCCACAGCTTTTCTCACTTCTAAACTCCCCATCATGTTCTTGATCTCCTCCACAGTTACTTGAAACTCCTTCATAATCCCTTTCTGTTCCATTACCAGTGGTTTGTCAAAAGCAGTCTCCTTTGTGAATACCTTCCGAAAGCATCCATTCATAGCCTCTGCCATTTCCTGGGATCTTCACTGTATACCCATTTACTTCTAAACTTTCAATACTTTCTATTTTTGATGTTGTTGTTCACATGTCTGTAAAAAGCCTTGGTTGGTCTTTACATTTATCAATTATATCCTTTTCTTGTTTCTTTCTTTCTTCTCTCTAATCAACACATATTCATTTCTTGCTCTTTTGTAACTTTCCCACTGCTTAATCCGTCTTTTCCTTCTCCACCTCTTCCATGCATCCTCTTTTCTTGTTCTAGCCTTTTCACATCTATCGTTAAACCAGTCCTGCTTTCCAACTTCTATGTTGTCTTATTGGTACAAATTTTTCTCACCTTCTTTGTATATTTTATAAATTCCTTCCACTTTTCATTTGCTCCTTAGCACTCTTGAATTTCATCCAATTTGTCTCTTGAAAGAATTTCTTTAGGTTTCCAAAATCTGTCTTGGCATAATTCCATCTTCCCACTTTATATTCTTCATTTCTTCTAGATTTCTTCGTCTATCACCTTGAACTCCAAAACTGCATGATCACTCTTGCTAAAGGGCACTAAGCTGGACATTAATAGATATGGAGACGGGACAACACGAGCATAGCTCTTTTCCCGTATGTTACAATTAGGTCAATACAATTAGGTAAATATGCACGCACACACACACACACACACAACACACACACACACACACACGCACGCATGCACGCATGCACGCACACACAGAAGAGGAGAAGAAAGAGTTTTTCTGGAGAATCTTGGATATGAGACTGAGGAAGTGGTTCATAACCCAGAAAAGTACAGCAAGAAAAGACTAAAGAAACTTACATATGAGCGAAATGTAATGTATTCCAACATAAATGGAGTGATATCGGGGATTTTAGAACTCAACGATTACTTGAGGGACAAGAACCCAGATATTGTGGGTGACAATTACCAATGACCTATCGCCAGAGAGACATATAAACAAAATAATTGGAGAAGTATTGAACTTATTGAGGAACATAAGAGTGGCGTTCGTATATCTAGATGAAGAAATGATGAAGAAAATAATTACTGCAATGATAAGACCGAGGCTTGAATATGCAACAATACAGTGGGCTCCGAACTTAAAGAAACACATAAGGAAACTAGAGAAAGTACAGAGGGCTGCAACGAAAATGGTGCCTGACTTAAGAGATTTGACTTATGAAGACAGACTGAAAAGAATGCAACTTCCAACCCTGGAAAACAGAAGAGAAAGGGAGACCTGATAGCAATATACAGAGTGATGATTGGCATGGAAAAAATGGATAGGGAAGATCTGTGTATGTGGAATGGAAGAATGTCGAGAGGCATGGGAAAAAACTAAAATGGCCACTTATAGGAGAGATGTGAAAAATATAGCTTCCTCATAGAAGGGTGGAAGCATGGAATAGTTTAGACATGGAAGTGGTCAACGCAAGGAATATTCATGATTTTAAGAAAAAGCTGGACATTAACCCCTAAAGTGCCGGCCTGGGTGGTCATCTACAACATCCACAGGACCACACCTCAGCACCAAACACCTAAAATAGCCTATATTCACACACTTGATTCTGCTGAACTACAATGCAATAACAAATTACTTTTTCATAGTCATCATCAACTCTTCTTCTTTTTAATTATTGCATGAAAACGTTTCTATGTGCTGTGGTTTTGGAGAAATATTGAGTTGAAGAGGAGAGACTTTTGGAGTTAGCGAGGCTCTTGCCCGCTCTGCTTTCGCTTTGTGGCCTTGACTAGTTGATTGAGCAAAATCAGAATCATTTGTACTTGTATCTGTATCTTCACTACCTTCATTCTCTATGCTCACGCCACTTAGTTCAAGTTCCTCATCACTTGATAAGTCGAGGAGACATTCTATTGAGTTCCCATATTCTGCTGTCGCAAGAAGTGAAGCATTCGAGCTTGGGCGGAATATGTCTCTTATCTCTCCAGGGTCTGGCATGAAATCGGACGCCAGAATCTTCACGCCTGTCCATCGTGAGAGCGGCAAGATTCTAAAGCAGTAGCCTAAACATATCTCTGGCAGTGTTGGCAATGAATGGTCATCAAAATTATCAAAAGTAAGTAAATTTAGCGAAAAAGCAAATTATAACCGCCCCCTTCCGTGGAAAAGCTATATAGCCCCTCCCCTTTTTAATAGATATGAAGACGGGACAACACGAGCATAGCTCTTTTCCCGTATGTTACAATTAGGTAAATACACACACGACCTGGATTAACCCAATGATTAGAAACTTCTCTACCAGACTGCCTTCAAAGCATTATTACTCACCAGGGAGGCTGGACTGAATATTGAATATAACAATTTTTTATCAAATAATTTCTTTAATTCATGTCTTTCACTATCATTAGTAGTAGTAGTAGTAGTATCATTAGTAGTAGTAGTAGTAGTAGTAGTAGTAGTAGAAGTAGAAATAGTAAGTAAAAGTAAGAGCAGCAGCAGCAGCAGCAGCAGCAGCAGCAGCAGTAGTAGTAGTAGTAGTAGTAGTAGTAGTAGTAGTAGTAGTAGTAGCAGCAGTAGCAGCAGTAGCAGTAGCAGTAGCAGTAGCAGTAGCAGCAGTACAGGAAGTAGTTTCAGTAAACTTATTGTTCTGCCTAATGTAATTTATATAGAAAATAAAAGTTTCAAGAACAAATAAGAACAGAAATGCAAATAAGATGAAGAGAGAGAGAGAGAGAGAGAGAGAGAGAGAGAGAGAGAGAGAGAGAGAGAGAGAGAGAGAGAGAGAGAGAGAGAGAGAGAGAGAGAGAGAGAGAGAAATTACCATACTAATTATTGATGAAAAATATAATAATAAAACAATTGTAATAATCATTGTTATAATAATAATAATAATGTCATAAAGCACTAAAATTGTAGTAGTAGTAGCAGTAGTAGTAGTAGTAGTAGTAGTAGTAGTAGTAGTAGTAGTAGTAGTAGTAGTAGTAGTAGTAGCAAAAATAATAACTGAAAATCATATAACAATATTCATAATAACAATGATAATTGTGTGTGAGAGAGAGAGAGAGAGAGAGAGAGAGAGAGAGAGAGAGAGAGAGAGAGAGAGAGAGAGAGAGAGAGAGAGAGAGTTTTAATCCATTGAGGTGACGACCTGATAAGCTTCTTCCTTAGGTCAAGAGGCGGAAGACTCAAAGTCGTAAAAAGTGTGAAATATTTTGTTAATCCTTCCTGCTTCCATTACTACCACTGCTACCACCACCACCACCACCACCACCACCTTGAAGTCTTTGACATTTGTAAACTCTACTATACAATATCAATATATGAATATCATATTGATTTCAATAGTAAAATTTCAATGCTGAAAAGGAAATATTAAATCTCTCTCTCTCTCTCTCTCTCTCTCTCTCTCTCTCTCTCTCTCTCTATATATATATATATATATATATATATATATATATATATATATATATATATATATATATATATATATATATATATATATATATATATATATATATATATATATATAAGGATGAGGTGGAGGAGGAGGAGGATGAGGGTGGTGGTGGTGGTAGGAGGAGGAGGAGGAGGAGGAGGAGGAGGAGGAGGAGGAGGAGGAGGAGGAGGAGGAGGAGGAGGAGGAGGAGGAGGAGGAGGAGGAGGAGGAGGAGGAGGAGGAGGAGGAGGAGGAGGAGGAGAAAGAGGAAGATCAGAGAGATTGCTATGCTACATTTGCTACGTGAATTGAGAAAATTAAATAAAAATAAAGATCAGACACACACACACACACACGCACAATGGGGTGGTGACATTCTGAGGTCACGGGGAGGGACAGGGCATGGACCAGGAGGGGAGGGTCAAGTGGGTGGAGCTTTAAGGCTTAGTTTTTGAGGGAGTTTAACCAATCCAAGGGAACCAGAAGCCTTCACCTGGTGTAGATCTGCCAGATATCGCTACTGGAAAATATATGGGCTAAGACTGGCAAGGAGTTTACAGGCCGCAACTGTACATAGGTCACCATGATTATTAATTCTTTTCCATCACTTTTTAACCTTATGCTTATCACTTCTGCATTGTTCTTCCCATACCAAACCTTATCCACATTTATCTCCTTCTTCGTCATAATCATAACTCCTCCTCCACCTTTACCCTCTCTATCCTTTCTCCATATATTATATTTATTATCCAAATTTATCTTTGTTTTTTCATATAATTTTGTCTCAGTCAAACACACTATATCAAGCTTCTCCACCATCATATAGTCTTGCAATTCCAATCTACTTGACAGTATCCCATCTATATCAGTATACATTACGGTCCACCCACTGCTCCCTCTAGGGGTTCCTCCGCGTTCCTCCTCTCCACATACCACTTTCTGACTCTCTCTCTATAACTCTCCAAAAAAACTTTTCTTTTTCCTCTTCAGACCGTTCAACATTTTTCCTTCTTGCCTTTTCCAACAATTCCTTATTTCTCCTCTCTTCCTCATTTCTATTTTTTCTTACATACACCTCTTTACAACCTTCTACCTCTTAATTTTGATGTTCTATATAAGATATCCTCCACAGATTGTTGTGACTTCAGTACTACTTTAATTGGTCTCCTTACTCCCTCCTTATACGGACCCAGTCTATGGATCTCTTCCACTTCTTCTTGTAGGTCTTTTTTTTCATCATCATTTAGATTTTTGAACAGATCTCTTACCGTTTTTAATTCTTCCTTAATTCTCTTAGGCTTATATGTTATATTTTGTTCTTTCATCCCAAATATTAACACACTCTTCTTTTCTGCTATTTCTCTTATCAATGTTTCCTTATTCTTCATAACATTAACCAGTTCCTTTTGTCTTCCTTCAACTGATCTTTAATTATTTCTTGCAATCCAACCATCTCTGCTTCCCTCGACTCAGTCCATTGTGTTTTCTTCAGTTCCCACTCCCTTTCAAACCTTTCATTCTGCTCACTGATCATTTCCTTAAAGTCATCTTTCTCCTTTACTACTCTCTCTATTTTCTCCTCCAACCTTCTCTTGTATTTTTCAAGCTCCACTCTCAAGTGTGCATTCTCATCCACCAATCGTTTTTCATTTTCCTCCAGTCTCTTAACTCTTTCCTTCAAAGCCTTGCGGAATTCTCTATCCTGCTCCTCCTCACTCCTCTGAACTTTTAATTCCTTCACCAACTCCTCAAATCTCTTCTCCAACATAACCAGTCTACCTTGCATTGTTGCCCCTGTTGAAGATGGACTCATGTTTTGACTGGCCACTTTCGGTTTTTCTCCCTGGGCCTCCTCGGCATATTTTGAATTTGGTAACTTATTTCTTACCGGTCTATCCATTTTATTTCACTCTTCCTGGGAGCATGTGGGTGTGTGGTGGTGTGCACTGGGGCCAGGCCTGGTACCTACGTGTGTGTGGTGGGATGCGTTGGCGGCTGTTATGACTGGCCTTTGTGTGGTTCCCGCTCTGTCGTTTGGAGTGCGGAGGTTCCCACACCTCCGATCACTCTTATGTACACGCCACCAGGCTACTTTCACTCTGTACACTCGTTCACTCGCTCTGGTCGCCCTTTAGTACCAATGACGGTTCTCACTCCAAGCACATTGCTTAGAGTGTGGAGTGTTAGTTAGATGCCACTCTGAGCAGGAGGCACATCCGCTCTCCAGTGAGTGTGTGTGTTTCACTGTTTGATCTGCTGCAGTCTCTGACGAGACAGCCAGACGTTACCCTACGGAACGAGCTCAGAGCTCATTATTTTCGATCTTCGGATAGGCCTGAGACCAGGCACACACCACACACCGGGACAACAAGGTCACAACTCCTCGATTTACATCCCGTACCTACTCACTGCTAGGTGAACAGGGGCTACACGTGAAAGGAGACACACCCAAATATCTCCACCCGGCTGGGGAATTGAACCCCGGTCCTCTGGCTTGTGAAGCCAGCGGTCTAACCACTGAGCTACCGGGCGTGTGTGTGTGTGTGTGTGTGTGTGTGTGTGTGTGTGTGTGTGTGTGTGTGTGAGAGAGAGAGAGAGAGAGAGAGAGAGAGAGAGAGAGAGAGAGAGAGAGAGAGAGAGAGAGAGAGAGAGAGAGAGAGAGATTGTACCTAATTTAATTTCAATCCTTAACTTGCTCTTATCACCTTTAGCAGTCTTTTCTCCAGATATTTTCTCCCCATATTATTCCTTCTGCTCTATTCTGGAACCAAAAATTTTAATCTTAAGTCAGACATACACACAATAATTTTCATAAGTAAACAAAACACACCTCAATATGTTGTGGAATTTGCCTCTTAATGGAGTGGAGAGTGACATCATTTTCTACAATGTGAGCTACTGTACCGTCCTCCTGATTGTGGCCATCAAAGGTGATCATGGCTTCTGAACATGACTCCCACACCTGCACAAATTATCAAGAAAAGGAATAATAAATTGAAAGAAAGATTAACTGAAAAATACTGTTTAAGTACTTGGTTAAACAACTGTCTCAATAAAACACTGTAGAATATATATGAACATGCTATAGATAATTTATGCTGCAAAATTATATCATGCTGATAGATTAAGCTTGCAAAACGGTCTCAGTAGCAATTAATGTATATTGGATATCTTCTTACCTGCATCCTGTGCACAGGTTGGGCCCTCAGGTGCTCAATATGCTCCCACACCCCAAGCTTTTTGAAGAAGGTGCGGGTACGAGCATTGAGGGCACATACCCGATTACTAAATGCTTCAGGTAGTTGCCATGGTTTATTCAGAGCTCCCTCCAGCAACACTATTCTTCGGTCACTCAATCTTTTGCTGTGTCCTGAGGAAGTAGCAATATGGTCAAAATCTTGGCACTGTCCCCAAGAAACTGTCCCGCGTGGTCGCCTCGATTCCAGATTCCCCCTTCGCAGCTCCTCCACCCAGCTGATTTAATGTCACAATATAAGAAATATAGGGTATATAATTTTGTTTTTTGCGCAGGGGTTCCGTGAGACAAGTCATGTATTTTACGAGTTACACAGAAGTAAAATGTTGAGAAATGCTGCCTTATTCGTTACCAAATTTTCTCTCTCTCTCTTTATTCGTCTTCTTATTCTCTCTCTCTCTCTCTCTCTCTGACCAACAGCGTGGCTTCATATATGTGACGTCAAATCAGCTGGGTGGATGAGCAGCGAAGTGGGAGCTGGGAATCGAGGCAAGCAGGCGGGACGGTTTCTCAGGGACAGTGCCAAAATCTTTATTTCCTTTTAGCTGTAGAACCCATAAAGACAAGGTAATTTAGGTTCCCGTAATTTGGGTTACATTAGGTTGTGTTATGCATGCTATCTAGGTTAGGTTAGGTAATGCTAGATCAGATTAGTGCCTTTAAGGGAGTGTCCAGGGAAATCTGTGCATTTCCGTGAGAGTAAATGCATGTTGAAAACTAAAGAAAAGTATATTTTGTTTGGATGTGAGAGTATGGTGAAAGAGTAAAAATTTCACTCAATTTTTTTTTATCTCAGCTAAAAATACAATGATAATTAGATATAAGCTTGAAACTTTTGTAAGGAATACTTAAATAATGAAAATTCCAATATCATGATTTTCCTTATTAGTGATGTACCACTGAAGTAGCTTACCGAGTGAACAGGCCATGGCGAAACCCACCAGGCCACCGCCGGAGATCACCACGTCATAGTATTCGGGGCAGGTGGTGGAGGAGGCTGGCTGTGCTCTCTTCAGCCCCACCACGCTGGCAGGGGCTCCTCTCTGTGTTAATAGGGGCACATATATTCCTCGCGATGCCCGGGTTAGACCAAGACGTAAGGACATCGTGTAGAGCTCCAGTGTCAATGTACCTCGGGGTTACACAAGAGGCTGCATAACACTCCAGAAAGATAGACAGCCTAGCACTCCTCCCAACTCAATTCAATTGCTGGTCGGGAATGCAATCTTCATTTCTGCTCCTGACGTATCCCTTCTCACTGTCAAGGATTTCTTGTACTTTACTTTTTAGTTTTTCCTTTTCAGTACTCTCCCGCCGGCTGTCTGCAAGCATGAGCCCACCGCTGCTACTTCGATGTTTTTACAACGGGTGAGCAATACATTTAGCGTTTCGGTGTACAGTACTTTATCCACAACCCAGCGACCGTAGAATGGCAAACACTTCAAATTCTCCAAAAAATAGAGATTGCTCGCTTCTCATGCACCTTGTCGTAATATGTACTGAATATCTGACCCAGCGACCGTAGAATGGCAAACACTTTAATTTCTCCAAAAAATAGAGATTGCTCGCTTTTCATGCACCTTGTCGTAATATGTACTGAATATCTTTTTGACTACCACAGGTCTCCTTAAACCTACCTGGTAAGATGGATGTGTTACCTAGTTTGGAAATTGGAATATAGCTTAGGTGTACCTATAGGTAGAGACAAGTAATGACAGAATGAGTGGTGAAGTACAGTTCACATCTATATCGTTGCATGCAATTTTTGTATCCGTTTGATAAAACATACAGTAGGGTTTTCTCTATCAGACTACTAACTTGTTATTAACATTAAAAGTGATATTAAGATAATACTATACACGTATTATAGATAAACAATCACCCGTGTTCAAAATTACATCTGAAACAATATAATATGAGTTTTAAGCATGAAATTTACAATTCAGCAACTAATTGAAGTAAACAATAATAATAATCAATCAATCGAGGTCTAATCTCTATATACATATATCTGTATGTCTGAACCACTACCGTTGGTAGTGACTATATAACTCATTCACGGTCTGCATCACTATTACTTATCCTGTGGGTGTGAAGAGTTGGTCAGGTTAAATACATTTACAGACAAGTGTTATTTTTTTTCTTTGATTATTTAGCGCTCGAGTCTTGAACAGTGTGTGTGTGTGTGTGTGTGTGTGTGTGTGTACGATGACGTAATCAAAACAAACAGACGACGGCGGGACCATTATATTTACCTGTGTTTTGTGTTTTATAGTTTTGATTTCTTCGTGAACGGACGTACGGGATTCCGGTGGCGGGTTGAGGATGACCAACACTGCGGAGGTAAATATTCTGATGACTCAGAATACTGGGAGAGGAGAGGAGACACGATCTGGTCCAGCTTGCCACTCCCCCCTCCTCTCTCATCACCGCACTCCTCACATTCTTATCTAGCCATTCTCTTGTGTAGAATCATTGCTTCACTTCATTCCATTACGACCCGTCTCTCAGCTAGGCTCTTTTCTTCCCAAGATAATGAATTTTATTTTCAGAAATACTTTGCCATAGCTCGTCTTAACTGTTAGGTCAAAAGTAATTTTCAAGTGAGTTAATTTTTATTATAGTTACCATATCATTCAATATAATTTTGAGCAAGGGGGCAAAGGAAGCCAGTTGACCTAATGTTTGACAAACGGGTTTAAGCATAATGTATAGATAATACTTGAATCCAAATCAAGAACAGTTCTTGTAATTGTTGATAAAGAATTCTATATTTTCATGATTGGAAAAGTAATTTTATGCCCGATGATTTTATAGTGATGTAATGGAGCCAGAATATTTAAGCTGCTAATGTTTTCCTTTATTGTATACTTGGCCCTTGGTTCTCATTATGTATGGATCTGTAAGAGTACACTTATGTTATTTTTATTTGATATAAACTTTCACTTTACTCTTGCCCTTTAGGCTTCTTATCTTGTACAATATTTCATGGATATTATCTTCTATACATAAAGCATCCAGTTTTCTTTTTGTGTCATATGTGTCTTTCTGTATTAAATTTCTAATTAAGTTACTTTTTTCCTTGTAGCCTTCATGACCTTACTGAACACACATATCTGACATCCTTATATCATACATAATGCATTCCAGTATTTTCTCTTTAAGACATGCACTGAAATTTGTAGATGATTTTCTTTCTGTTTAGGTACTAATTTTGTAGTCTACATTTCCATTTCATGGTAATATTTTCCTTAATGTATATATGTATATCTCCCTCATTTTCAAGATCCAATCTTAGAATATCTTTTCTATTAAGCCAACTATTCACTAGAATGTGATAGTCCTATATACTGTTTGTGGTGTAGTCAGCTTGTGGTGATTAACCATGTAGCCTAGCCAGACTTGAGACATGAGCATGAAGTGTTTACCTTTGCATTTCATGCATATATTAAAAGGGACAAATAAGGATGGAGTGAAGAGAGTGAGAATGGTTGTATATGTATGTTTGTTTCTATGATATTAATCTTTCTGACACCTTGTCTCTACATTGTAAAGGGATTTCACACTGATTTTAAGATTTAGATGAATATCTGTCATTATCAGTTACACTCATTGTGAGTTAACCTTAGCAAGGGCAAAAGACACAAAAGCAAGAGGAGATTCATAATAATTATGAATTCTTGTGATATTCTTCTTCAATTATAGTAATTTCTTAAATATGATTTATGTATATCATAAAGTAGCTAGTTATGGAAACTTATAAACTCATAAACTCGGGTTTAACAAAGTGGATGGTATATTTATATACCTATTTTGTTGCATCTTTAGTTTGAAACACAAGTCATTTACCTGTGTGTTAGTACCTAATGATTCATTTCTCAAAGTTTGAGCAGTATACAAGCTATTGCTTGTGAAAACAGTACATATAGTAATGAAAGGCGAAATTATGCATTGCTGAACCAGTGTAATATAATTATAGTGGTTGCAGAGCACACATGGTTATTTGCTTCAGTATGATATTGTTGCATGTATCCCAATTGTCTGAATATGTAGTGAACTTGTTGACTAAAATCCTGATCCTAGTGAAGTCTTTAGAATTATAGTAATATCCTGCCAAGTCAAGATGCAACATCCAATGTGATAACCTTCTTCAGCTGACTTTATGCTTACTGAGGGTTACATAATACTGACAACCATGTGCTGTTGTTCATTGTAATGGATTACACCTTTAAAAGATAGAAAGAAAGAAAGAATAATATTAAATGTCCCTAAGTGGTGATGTTAAATTCATATCAATATGTTTTTCTTTCAGTTTAGCTCTATTACCATTTACATCACTTTTGATGTTCAGTAGAATTAAATTGTTGTTATTATTATTGGTGTTTTCTTTTGTGACAAAGGAGTCATATAAAGGAGTGAAGTAGTTGATAAATTTTAATGTCTCAGACTGAGTAATGCAATGAAAATTATTACTAGTCCAGTAATCAATGGTAATCCCTTTTGAAAAATTGTTCACATGCAATTCTAGGGAGAGTTGAAGACTAAGTAAGCACCAGAATATGCAAATGAAAAATGTGAGATCTTATGTTAAAATCCTGCCTGAAATGTTGATTTACCTTTTGTAAAGTGATGCCATTACCCACTTGTTGCCCTGATACTCCACCTTTGATTGTAAACACTGTCAAGTGGAGATCCATTTAGTAGAGAGGATCTTAAAGATACAATACTTTATAGAGAGAGGGAGTTAAGTTGTCACACTGATGCATGGGACTGATTTTCTATATCTATTACAAAAAAATATTCTTTAGTCATTCCATAGGACTTTTCACCCATAGAATGAGCATTGTTTTGAGTAGTTAGTACATATGATGATGACCCATGTCTAATAAAATATGATTGGTATATATATACTTCTATCAGAATCTGCAAATTCTTTTTGTCAAAATTACCATTACATAAGTACTTTGTATGATGGGATTCTTGTCATTGTAGTTAGTGATGGAACATAAGCCACAATGTCCACAACAACAGATTATACCTAGCTATATCCCACACAAAGCCAGTGGTGCAGAAAACAAATTGTAAAGAGATGAGAAGTGTTTTAATGACATTTTGTATGTGTCTTTATGGAAACTACATGGTTAACACATTTCTCATTCATTAAGGTTTGGCTATTAAGATGTCACACATCTCTTTTGTTCATAGAACATTAGTTGATAAGCACTCTTGTCCAGTGTGCTTTCAGTTTTGTTATTTACACATTTTCAGATCAAATCAGGGTATGCTATTTACCACATCTATTCTATTTTCACATTTTAATCTGTATTCTTTCCTTACATCACTCAATCAATTTTACAATGTCATTTTGCAGCATAGATTTTTCTTGCGTAACTAATTTCCATCACTGCAATTTTCTAGTGTAATACTTCTGTTGCATAGCTTATGAAATTGGTAAAAATATAATGGAGATATAATTGTGCTATGAATGATCCTTGGAGGTTGAACCCTGGACTGGGAGAACATTGTGCAGTGCTTTAGACATTAGGACCATGATAACCATAATGTCTCTAGATCACTTGAGTTTTTATGCTTCCTGCCACTACACTAGATTTGTGACTGATTTTATTCCAGGCTACATGTGTTTATGTGTATTTCAGGTAATGTGAAGTATCTCAGTGTCTTTTTTTCTGCCTATGTTCATTGCTTTCCTTACTCTCACATGTCATGATACTGTCTGTCCTCAATCCATCCTTCAGTGGTTTTCCTTATAACTTTCTGTTAATGTTTGTGTGGTTGCAGAATAAAAAACTAAGGTTACTTTCAGGAACTTACCTTTTCTCAGCATCAGTTAATTTAGCATGGTCTGATCTACTTTGTTTTTTGACATTAACCTCTTACTATATGTGGATTTCCATTTTTCGACCATATTTTTCTTTCCAGGAAGCATCTTACTAAGCTGATACTAACTATTTATCAACAACGGTTGTAAATATTTTCAAATTTGTCGCAGCCCATGTAAACATCTGCAAATTATGATATATATTATTCCAATTTGATCATGTATCATGTTTTTTAGTTAAAATTTTTTATAAGAAATTTCATGCATCCCAGATATTAATAATTAAAACTGACCTAAAATGACATAATTTGCCTGGATAATATTTACTTTATTGCTGCACTACAAATAAAACCATTTATTTGCTGATAATTTTATGTTTAGCTCCTTATAGTAGTACTGACAAATGTATTTACATGGACACATGTATTTCCATTTAATTAGTTCAATTGCATTTTTAAAAAGTCTCCCAGAAAATGCATCTCAGCCTTACATTGGTGCTTTGAGCTGCTGTGCTGTGTTTTGCCTTTCATTTAATCAGGCTCAGAATGAATCACCCTGTTTTTAGCCAGGCTTGCTGGTAGCTTAACATTCATTGTAGCAACCTGCATCCTGAGTAACTGAGTGTAGATAATTTTATTATTTATTTATACTTTTGAATCAAGTAACCACATAGTTACTTAAATGAAATGGAGTATTTTCAACCTCTTACCCAAGCCTCGTTTTCTCTTAGTTTAGATGGCTTGTTACTTTTTATTGCTTTATTGTTTGATTTTTTTTCATTACAGGTGTTCATGAAGGTACGTTAACACTGGCTAGTAAGTACAGCCTCCAAGACCAGTGCATGTCACCACCATCTTATTCTTGCATGGTACTGGTTCATCTTGGGTGATCATTACTCTTTTTTATCCCTCCAAACTGTTGAATCTATATCTTCATATTTTTTATTCGTTCCTGCATACTATAAATCAACTGCTATTTATTAGTTCCTCTTTTTTTCCTCTTTGCAAACCACAAATTGACTACTATTCATTAATTTTTTTTTTCATTCCCTCATCTGGAACTGTATGCTATCTTCTCCTTTTGCCCTTCTCTACACAACTCACATCAACTACAGTTCTTTTCCCTCCTAGCCCCTTTCCTTCTAAGCAAGCT